>NW_022589744.1:11840607-11891783 GCF_004348235.1 Phoca vitulina
CCCACTCCAGCAACCCTCAGTTTGTTTCCTGAGATTAAGAATTCCTCATATCAGTGAGGTCATACATCATTGGTTTTTGATGTGGTGATCCACGATCCATTGTTTTCATATAACACCCAGTGCTCCATGCAGTACGTGCCCTCCTCAGTACCCATCACCGGGCTAACCAATCCCCACTCCCATCTCCCCTGCCCACCAGGTCTTTAAACTGAGTCTTATTGTTGCTGTTCCATAGATTAGAAAACTAAGGCAAGGCGAGGATGGGGCTGGAATAACAGGCCAGGAAGTCAGGGTAAGAGAAATAGAAGGGAAGGAATCCCATCAACCTGGGAGCATCTCTCTGGCATCAAGAGTTGAAGGTTGCAGGGCGCCTGGGGGGCTCAGTCGGTGAAGCGTCTGCCTTCGGCTCAGGTCATGATCCCGGGATCCTGAGATCAAGTTCCTGCATCGGGCTCCCTGCTTGGCGGGGAGTCTTCTTCTCCCTCTCCCACTGCTCCCCCCACCCCACTTGTGCTCTTTCTCTCTCACTGTCTATCTCAAATAGATGAATAAGATCTTAAAAAAAAGAGTTGAAGGTTCCTTTTTAAAACGTAGGTACTTGAATGAATTCTTTGCCTCTCTCTCCTGGCTGTCCCTGTGTCGTCTTCCTTTACATGGTTGGTATCATACTATGTAATGTCGTATCTGGTTATTTAGACTTCATATTGTACCATAAACATTTCCCCATGTTTTTAAAATTTTTGTAGATGTAGTAATGTTTTATGGCTATATAATATTTTATAGATTAGATGTGTATCAATTCACAAGACCATTGCACATTTATATTGTTTCCATTTTTTGCTCTTATAAATATACTGTGCATTTACTGGTTAAAGGAATTATGGTATATTCAGTTAGTAGGATATTGTGCAGTCATTAAAAATGGTGCTGTAAATTTTTATCAGTTGACATGAAGAGATGTTCACAATATTTTTTTTTTTTTTTGAGAAAGAGCGCATGAGAGCGTGAGCAGGGGTGAAGCGGGGAGAGGGGAAGCGGGGAGAGGCAGAAGGAGAGGAGAATCCCAAGCAGTCTCCATGCCTAGCGCAGAGCCCAGTGCAGGGCTCAATCCCATGACTCTGACATCATGACCTGAGCCGAATCAAGAGTCGGATGCTCAACCAACTGAGCCACCCAGGTGCCCTGATGTTCACAATATCTTACTAAGAAAAAGCAGTTTACAATACAATATGTATCATATGATCCCATTTTTTTTAAAGATTTTATTTTTAAGTAATCTCTACACCCAACGTGTGGCTTGAGCTTAAAACCCCAAGATCAAGAGTCGCATGCTCTGTGGACTGAGCCAGCCAGGCACACCTAATATACATTTTTTTATATACATAGAAGTTTGAAAGATTATTCACCAGAATGTTAATAGCAGTTATTTCTGGGTGGTGGGACTGTGGGATTTTTTTGTACTTGTATTAGCATTTTACAATGAAGATGTATTGCTTTTATAGCCAGAGGGGGAAAAACGTTTTAAAAAATGTATCTTTTGGGGCGCCTGGGTGGCTCAGTTGTTAAGCGTCTGCCTTCGGCTCAGTCCTGGGATCGAGTCCCTCACTGGGCTCCCTGCTCAGCAGGAAGCCTGCTTCTCCCTTTCCCTCTCCCACTCCCCCTGCTTGTGTTCCCTCTCTCGCTGTGTCTCTCTCTGTCAAATAAATAAAACCTTTAAAAAAAAAAATTGTATCTTTTGGGGCGCCTGGGTGGCTCAGTTGGTTAAGTGTCTGACTCTTGATCTCAACTCAGGTCTTGATCTCAGGGTCGTGAGTTCAAGCCCTGCATTGGGCTCCATGCTGGGCATGGAGCCTACTTAAAAAAAAATAAGTAAAAAATTAAAAAAAACTGTATACCTCAATATATATTAAAAATGCTACAGTTAATATCCTCATGCACTGTCTTTGTCCATTTTCTGATTCTTTTTTTTGTTTTTTTAAGATTTTATTTATTTATTTGACAGAGAAAGACATAGCAAGAGAGGGGAACACAAGCAGAGGGAGTGGGAGAGGGAGAAGCAGGCTTCCCATGGAGCAGGGAGCCCGATGTGGGGCTCGATCCCAGGACCCTGGGATCAAGACCTGAGCTGAAGACAAACGCTTAACGACTGAGCCACCCAGGCACCCCATTCACTAATTTAAAAAAGCAAAATGATATAACCTGGGAGATGCAGTCTGTTGGGTGTGGGAATCTTGGGTTTCGGCTTGGGTCGTGATCTCGGGGTGAGATCAAGCCCCGTGTCAGGTTCCTCGCTCTGCACGGAGTCTGCTTGAAACCTCTCTCAAAGTAAGATACTTTGAGATTTCTCAACTTGAGCAAAGAACTGTTCTCTCCAGGCCTTGGCAAAAAAAACCCTTACTGTTTGGGGAATGTAAAAGTTGTTTTCCTAATCTCCTCTTCTGTAATTTTTGTCTTTTAACTCTCCTGTTTACTATGAAAAGAAAACTGTGAAGTGTTCTTTCTTCAGGATAGTTTCCTAAAAGTAGAATTGCTCTATTGAAGGATGCAAACATTTGTTTCTTACCTTATAACACCAACTTCCTTCCTAAAAGTCATGGTGGTTTTTAACTCTGGATGAAATGTGCTAGAAAAAATGTTATTAGATGGTGCTTACTTTAATTATCTTTGATTTAATAAAAGTTAATCTTTATTCAGGCTTAAGCCTTTGAGCTAGCTCGCAGAATTCCTGCCCTCTTATTGATTTGAGAGAGGCATCAGGAGTGAGGGTGGGAATGGGTACAAAGGGCCTTTGCACAAATGATTTCCACTTTGACTATAGCCTCGGTCACCTGAGGCTTTCTCCTGTACCCCAGCCCTGCAGTGCATCCTTGGAGCTCCCGGGAGCCCACAGCCCAGTGTCCAGGATGCTAAGGCCTGACTGCAAATACAGATACAAATATTTTGCTGGTGTCTTTTGGTGCAAATCTGACATCATTTCATTTCCCCGTAAACACCTCATATGCCTCTACCACTACCACCGTCATCCCCAACTGTCCCTTGATATAATCTAATACCTTGTCCATGTTGACTCCCTTCCCCTCCGTGGCTTTTTAAAATTGGTTAGTTCCGATCAGGATCCAAAGTCCATTTATTGCATTTGGCTTACGTACCCCAAGTCTCTGTAAGAGTTCTGTCCTTTTTTTTTTTTTTAATGCCATTTATTAGAGAGCTCGGGTCTGGAATTGGCTGATTCCTTCCTCCTGGTTGCATTAAACCTTCTTTCCCCTGCCTTTTTCTGAATGGATTGTAGTTCAGGGACGGCTCACGGTGGGTGAGGAAATGTTCTTGAGAGAAGAATCACAGTGCATAAATGCAGGAAATGTCGAAAGGCACTTCTTTAAAAGTCCTGATAAAATAATGAATCCAGGCAAGGATCGTTACCACTGGCTGCTCCCGTCGGTCCACGAAAGGTCCACGAAAGGTCCACGAAAGCACGGCAGGAACGCCGCACAGCAGGGATCAGCCAGGAACACCTGGGCCTCCCCCAAAGGCCCCGCTGTAGAAGCGGATGGATCGGCCCCGACGCACCTGGAAGGCGCAGGTGGCAAGCAACACTCTCAGGTGTCCTTGCCCCCGCCCCCCAAACCTGAACCTGAATGATCAAGCCTCGGGTCAGGCAGCATTCTCCCGGGGCTCTGGCTACTTGACTGCTTCTCATTATTTTCATCACAATCTGTGTGTGTTTTTTTTTCTTTTTTTTTTTTAAAGATTTTATTTATTTATTTGAGAGAGAGAATGAGAGAGAGAGAGCACATGAGAGGGGGGAGGGTCAGAGGGAGAAACAGACTCCCTGCTGAGCAGGGAGCCCGATGCGGGACTCGATCCTGGGTCTCCAGGATCATGACCTGAGCCGAAGGCAGTCGCTTAACCAACTGAGCCACCCAGGCACCCAGTGTTTTTTTTTTTTTCTTAAGAAAAAACTTCCCCCTAAATTTCTAATTTCTCAGTAAGACGTGCTCATCGTTTGAAACTGACACACGGAAGTAAAGAGCCCTGAGGAGGAAGGGCCAGAGTGTGGGCTGAGGGTGGAGGTGGCTGCTGATCCCTGGTCTGCAACGTTCCTGCCTGGCTGCTTTCAAACCTCTATGTGTCTGGTCCCGGTCAGGTCCTAAGTCCAGGGGGGCACAAACATCGACTAGACACAGATCTGTCAGGTGGCAAGGTTAGCAGCTCTAAGGACAGACAAGAGGCCTCCTAAAGTCACCTTTCTGGGGCACCTGGCCGGCTCAGTCGTAAGAGCACATGATTCTTGATCTCGGGGTCGTGCATTCGAGCCCCACGTTGGGTGTAGAGATTAAATAAATAAAACTTAAAAAGAAAAATAAAGTCACCTTCCCGAAATTTGTGCACACAGTGAGCTGAGGAGACCAAAAAGGTGAAGAAATGCCTGCCAGAAACCCACTGGCTCTCACAGGTTCTTGGAGCACCATCCAACAGCCTGAGGGCTCCCTCCCAGGGTGGGGGTGTTGGGACACAGCCTTTCCTAGGAGTCCCTAGGAGAATTCCCAGGCTGTAGGTGACCTTGCCTACAGCGAGAGGCTGCCCTTGAGCCCTCGCCATAAATCCTACCCGTCTGGTTTTCTTCTAGCTGGTCCCTGCCCTTACAAGCCTTCCTGTTGTGTCTTCTGGAACCTTCGCTCCTCCCTGAAAGGCTTTTTACGCCCTTGTCTGCCTGAAACCTGGCTCTTTCCCAGGACCGCAGCTCCCCTCCCATCCCCGTGTAGAGCCTGGTCAGCCTTCCCGGTCACACACGCCGCAGGGCCCAGAGGTGGGGCCAGCAGCCTGCTAGCTGCTCGGGTTTGCCGTTCACACCTTTGTTCTTCTCTGCGGCCAACCGGTTCTGCCCCACTTCTGCCTCCCACAGCCACGGCCACGCCTCTGCCACCTGGGACTGCAGCCCTGACTCCTGGTACCTCCCTGCTCTTCAGCCCCGCAGGACCTGTGCACTTCGGGCTCCTTTTTCTCCTGCCTTCTCTCCTGTTCACTTTCCTCTGCTCCAGCCGGGCCTCGCTGCCATGGCAACCCCTTTCCTGGTGGAAGTTTCCGGCCCTTGCCTTCCATCACCACTGCCTGCACCAGGGCCTTGTGCGCGTCCCGGTCCACCCCCTCCCACCGTGCGGCACTCGCCTGTCACAGGAGACCCCTACTTCATCACCTCCTCGCCCCTTTCAGTAGACTGCCTCACCTCCTAAGTCCCAGGTCCAACAGAGGCCGCAGCAAGAACCCCTCCTAAAATTACCCGTGTCCACACGCACCAGTGGCCCTTCTTCCCGTCTGGGAGGAGGAAGGGCCCATCTTCCCTGCGGCGTGACTCATGGCTGTCCTCCCACGGGGACTTTGCCCTCTCAACTGAGTCCTTAACCTGTTACCCCTGCCTCTTCCCTCTCAGCGTATAAATCACTCAAGCTTCTTCTATATTAAAATAATAACAGTGTCATCATCTTCTGCTCTGTGTCCCTACCTCGCTGTGACCCTCCTTCCCTGCTTGGACAGACATCCTAAAAGGTCTGTTCTTTCCATCACCCCTTCCCTCTCTCCTACCCATGCCTCCACCCACTGCATTCCCACTGCCCTTGGCATTCAGTCTCTCTGTTGCTCTGGATTCGTTAAGCTTGAAAAAAATTCCCCTAAAGGACTCTCTAGCCATCTTGTCTGTAGACTCTCTTCTCCCCTCCCTGCAGTTATTTCTTCAAACGCTGTTCTTGTATCCCAGTTACAAGGACCTGCAGATGGACTGACAGAATTGCCCAGTTTGGGCGCCTGGGTGGCTCAGTTGGTTAAGTGACTGCCTTCGGCTCAGGTCATGATCCCGGAGTCCCGGGATCGAGTCCCGCATCGGGCTCCCTGCTCAGCAGGGAGTCTGCTTCTCCCTCTGACCCTCCCCCCTCTCATGCTCTCTCTATCTCATTCTCTCTCTCAAATAAATAAATAAAATCTTTAAAAAAAAAAAAAAGAATTTCCCAGTTTGTCCCTTGTGATAATCATATTTCTTAAGGTCACTTCCATGTTTAATAATATTTTTCATTCACAGGGAGAAACAACATGTTCCTCAATATAAATCTAGGAGGGCGGGTTTCCCCAGGCTGATGGGAGGAAAGAGCTGATAGGCATCATGTAAGGAAAGTTCTGTGCAGGGTGCCTGGGTGGCTTAGTCAGTTAAGCATCTGCCTCTTGGTTTCGGCTCAGGTCATGATCTCGCGGTCATGAAATTGAGCCCCATGCCAGGGTCAAGCCCCACATTGGGTGTAGAGCCTACTTAAAAAAAGAAAGAGAGAGAGAGTAGGAGGGAGGGAGGGAGGTAGGAAGAAAAGGAAGGAAGGAAAGGAAAGGAAAGGAAGGAAAGAAACAAGGAAAAGAAGAAAGAAAGTGGTCTAGACTAGGAGGAAGGCAAGGCATGACCTATGTAACCAGAGAGCCTGTATCTCAAAACCGCATCAAAGGAAACAGGATGTCCTAGAACACTGATTATGTTTGTTGACGTGACCAGAGAGCATAAAGAACATGGATGAAAAAAATTTAAAAAACGGGGCTCCTGGGTGGCTCAGTTGGTCGAGCATCTGACTCTTGATCTCGGGGTTGTTCTCTCAACCCACATGGAGCCTACTTAAAAAAAAACCAAAAAAACAAAAAACCTGTTAGGGCAGGCCCAGATGTCTCTCCCGCTTGATGTCACCTGCACGTTGACAGATCTTTCCATCAGGTCAACACAGCAATGTGCTAGAAGCACCTCCCAGCCCCTCGTCCAGGGTGGGATGACTTACCTCTACAAGGCCAAACTCTCCCCTTGGATTTACTAATTATGGGGTTCTCTTTGCCCCAATTTTCAATGCCAGTGGGGCCCAGTATGCCAAGGAGGCCCTTCCCTTAGTACAAATGGAGAACTGGGATGGTGATTGTGACCCCTCCTCAACCCTGGGCACTTGGGGCAGGGAAGGTGGCGGGAATTAAGATGACAAAGGACGGATGTTAGACGGGACATCTATCTGGCCCTTCCTCCATGGAAAAGTGGGATTTTTAGGCTCTCCCCTAAGCTCCAGACACGTGTGGGGATAGTGTGCGGCAGGCCCACCGTTCTGAAGCCCAAGTAGAGAAAGATTACCAGTATCCGAATGCCATCCTTCAAACTCATCCTGATAGTGAGTCCGGGGGAAACAGCTGGAATGCGTCTGAGGTGCGTTGCTGACACGGGGGTCAGTCACTGCTAGTGCCTCGTGCTTGTGACTTTCAGATGGAGGCTCCGTGGTGAAGGCCCGGGTGCTGACCTGTGTGGAAGGAATGAATCTCCCCTTGTTGGAACAAGCCGTCCGGGAGCAGAGGAGGTACCAGCGAGAGAGGGACAACGGCCAGGAGCAAATGGCAATTCCTGGCAACTGTCCCCCCCAGCCTGCTCCTGAGGCCAAGCCCACTGGAGATGCCTGAGCAGAGAAGATGCAGGACCTTCCCCAGAGTGACAGCCTTTTTCTGGAGCTGGACCGAAGTGGAGGGGTTGCTAATTTGGATTGTTCTGGACACCTCCCCCCCCCGGCCCCCCGCTAGGAGCCTGCTGGAGGCTGAGCTGTGGGGTGCTGGGACCTGAGCCTCGAGGGGGAGTATGGAGGGTTCTGGAAGGTCCTCATGAATAAAGGCCCCAGTGGGGGAGACCTTGCGTTGTGTGCACGTGGTGCAGCGCCGGAGGGGGCCAGGAGGGGGAGCCGCGGAGCAGGCAGCCTGCCGGCAGTGAGGCCCTAGGAGCACAGGGTTTCTGGTGAATTCTGGGCTGGGGTTTGTGGGAGGGGTGTTAGGGACCCCCAGGGCCGGGCTGGTGGGCTCAGGATGCAGGGGGGCTGCCCCCACCGAAGTTCTGCCCTCAGAGGAGGCCGAGTGTCCCAGACAGTTGGGGCCCAGCCCCTCACCGTGGCCGTGCGGCCTAGGGCAGGAGTGTGGCTCCAGAAACCCTTCCCAACCCCTGACTTCTGCCCTGGGGCTGACTCCAGCCCCCCAGGCTGCCCTTCCGGGTAGCCTTCACCCCCCAGAGCCTGGGCCGAGGCAGGGGCTCTGCTGAGAAGTTTGGGCCCTCCTGCGCTCCGTAGCTGGGGCACCTTCCTGCCTGGGCCGGGCGGGCTCCGGGGTTGGGGGGGCGCAGAGGCGGGCCTGGGCCCGGGGGGGGGGGCGCTGGGCAGGGTGTTCTGTGGGGGCTGGAGGGGCGGCGGGGGTGCTGGGTGTGGCGGTGAATGCCCCAGGCGCCCTCTGTTTCTTGGGCAGCTCTGCGGCTATGGATGTGTTCCAGAAGGTGGAGAAGATCGGAGAGGGCACCTATGGGGTGGTGTATAAGGCCAAGAACAAGGAGACAGGGCAGCTCGTGGCCCTCAAGAAGATCAGGCTGGATCTGTGAGTGCCGCCGCGGCCCCCGAGACACCCCACCCCGGGGGCGGCCCCTGCCCCTCACCCCCACGTCTGAGGGCGCCCGGGCGGCCCTCACGTCCGCATTCCGGCCACGCTTTGCCCAGGGCCCTTGGTGGTGTCAGGAGGTGCTGGGGAGCACAGTGCCCCGTCGCTGGGGGGCCAGGCCGTTCTTAGGAACACGGACCTCACGGGTGCCTCCCCCGGGGCAGACGCACCCCTCCCGGGTCGCTGCCGCCACTGCTGTCCGCTCCTTCCCTGCAGGGAAACCGAGGGAGTCCCAAGCACGGCCATCAGGGAGATCTCCCTGCTCAAAGAGCTTAAGCACCCCAACATCGTCAGGTGAGCTGGGGAAGGACGTGGGGAAGCGGGGCCTGTCGCGGTCCCGCTGGGAGCCGCGTGCTGACTGGTGTCCCCCCGGCCAGGCTGCTGGACGTGGTGCACAGTGAGAGGAAGCTTTACCTGGTGTTTGAGTTCCTCAGCCAGGACCTGAAGAAGTACATGGACTCGGCCGCAGCCTCCGAGCTGCCCCTGCGCCTGGTCAAGGTAGCGCGGGAAGGACGGGGAGGGAAGGACGGGGAAGGACGGGGAAGGAAGGACGGGGAAGGAAGGCGGGGAAGGAAGGACGGGGAAGGAAGGACGGGGAAGGCGGGGAAGGAAGGACGGGGAAGGAAGGACGGGGAAGGACGGGGAAGGACGGGGAAGGAAGGACGGGAAGGACGAGGAAGGACGGGGAAGGACGGGGAAGGCGGGGAAGGACGGGGAAGGACGGGGAAGGACGGGGAAGGAAGGACGGGGAAGGCGGGGAAGGAAGGGGAAGGAAGGACGGGGAAGGACGGGGAAGGCCCCGCTCGGCCAGCGCGGCTTCCGCTCAACCAGCTCCTCCTTGCGCTTCTCCTCGGCAGAGCTACCTCTACCAGCTGCTGCAGGGGGTGAATTTCTGCCACTCTCATCGGGTCATCCACCGCGACCTGAAGCCCCAGAATCTGCTCATCAACGAATTGGGTGCCATCAAGCTGGCTGACTTCGGGCTGGCTCGAGCCTTTGGGGTGCCCCTACGCACCTACACCCACGAGGTACTGCGACACAAAGGGGAGGAGGAGGCCACTGAAGGGCTAGCCCCTGAGCGCTCAGCCACCCGGAATGATGGTTTTCTTGCCCCCGCAGGTGGTGACACTCTGGTATCGTGCCCCTGAGATCCTCTTGGGCAGCAAGTTCTATTCCACAGCTGTGGATGTCTGGAGCATTGGTTGCATCTTTGCCGAGATGGTAGAGGGAGGGACAAACATGGCCACGGAGGCCAGGGCCACGGGCAGGGTCCTGCTGGGGTGCGAGTGGGACTCTGATTCTCCTGTTGGAGGTGGATTCGGGGCTGTTTGGGACGGGCTACGGGACTAAGGAAGCGAACCTTATTCCAGAAAAGGCCGGGATTCTTAGCACAGCCCTGGGAAGGATAGCTTATCTGGGATTGGATTCTGGAGGACAAGGGAGTGGGTCCCACACCTCCTCTTCCTCATTTCAGGTGACCCGCAGAGCCCTGTTTCCTGGCGACTCTGAGATTGACCAGCTTTTCCGAATCTTTCGGACCCTGGGGACACCCAGTGAAGCCACGTGGCCAGGGGTCACCCAGCTGCCTGACTATAAGGGCAGTTTCCCCAAGTGGACCAGGAAGGGGCTGGAGGAGATCGTGCCCAGTCTGGAACCAGAGGGCAAGGACCTGCTCATGGTAGGTACGGGTGGGAGGCAGCAGAGGGCAAGACATGCTGCTGCGGCCACCGGAAGTGCCTCCTTGTCAGCCAGCCCCTTGTGTCACCCTAGCTCCTCCTAAGTCCAGCTGGTCTCTTTTCTGACCCCTGAACACAACTAGTTTGTCTCTGTCCCTGTGCATCTTGATCATTCAGGCTGGAGGCCCCTCCCCTGTTAAGTCCAGCATTCATGTTTCCTTTTAAAACTACTTTCTTCTGGTTAGCTCTGTTTTTATGCTGTGATGAAGAGCAGGGACCCCGACACAAGGCTCGATCCCAGGACCCTGGGATCATGGCCTGAGCCGAAGGCAGACGCTTAACTGAGTCACCCAGGCGCCCCACTTACTGTTTTTCTGTAAGCTTTCGCAGGCAGGGAGCATGCCTCCCTCCACAATAGTTGCTCTTCACATGAGGCTGTTCCCTGCTGTCTGGGCCCCTGCCACAGTCTGAGCTCACCTGTCCCGTTGCACCATCCTGCCCCATTGGGCTGGCCCAGGCCAGACTGCCCAGAAGGCCTCAGGCAGGCCACCCATTGCCCACAAAGACTCGGAGCCACATCTGTCTCTAATCTGTGTTGGGCCAGAAGAAGGCAGGGCAGTATTTTCATCTTCCCAGACACCTGTGAATGTCTACCAACCCAAGGCCAGCAGGATGGCGTATGCCTCCAGCCAAGGCTCTTAGCTCTCCGTCCTGGCTACTCCCGGGCAAGGGGTCCTTCCACAGCCTAGCTGGGGCTTAGGGACTCTGAGTTCCTGCCCCACCCTCAAGTAGGCTCCCGAGACAGGTTTGGCCCTCTCCTTCCTGATACACGGAGAGACGTCTGTCTCAGCCAGAAGTAGGCAGAGGCCTGGGAACCTCAGGTAGGAAGAGGACAGACGGACTCAGCCTCTAGGCTGCAGGAGATGGGGATGACTTCCCAGGCCGGCCTAGAACTAGTTCTTTGTCCCCAGATTCCGGGAGCGGCCAGAACTGGCTCGAGAGCCGGGAGATAGTGGTTACACATGGTTCTGGTTTGAAGGCAGATGCTCTGGAGCTTGGGGCCCGCCCCCTGGGGCCTGGAGGGTAACTCCTCTTCGGGCCTGGCCGCACCAAGGCTCAGTCTCTTTCCTCCTGCTTCCTCCACAGCAACTCTTGCAGTACGACCCCAGCCGGCGGATCTCAGCCAAGGCTGCCCTTGTGCATCCATACTTCTCGTCCACGGAGACCTCCCCGGCCCCCCACCAGTGCGTGCTGGAGCAGTTCTGCCGCTGAGAAGGCCGGGGCTTCCCAGCCTCTCTCCAGCCTCCCCACGCACTTCCCAAGAAAGCGTATCTGGGAGAGAGCAAAGCTCTGAGGAATCTGGCCTCAGCAGCCAAGGGGGCTGAGTTTGGGTTAGTTCTGCCCCCACGTTAGCAAGTTCTCGTGTTGTTGGTTGGGTTTGACGATGCCGTTTCGAGATGGGGGCATGGAAGCTCCATGCACCAGGGGGAAGGGTATGTTAGAGACTGCATCCCCTGGCTCTGGAACAAGTCGCCGGGGAGAGCTCGAAGCCGGCCCCACCTGGCCGCAAGGCGGAGCCAGACAACCCCCCCTCCGGAAAGGGTGCCCCCTGCTGGTCTTTATGGCTTTAAAATGTTTTTTGGGGAAGAGTTGCATTCCAGCGAAGAGTCCAAGTTAAACAGGAAGCGGGGGCAAGGGAGAGAGAGGACATTTTCCTGATCCCAGGGTGGGTGAGGGTGTGTGTGGTGGTTCTGAGTTGTTGCCTCGTACTTAGGAAATGCTTATGTTCGTTCGCCCCTGGTTTTAAGAACAGGAAATAAAAGTGATGTATTCCTGAGTTTGCCAGTGTTTTTCTCCTCAAGGGGTTACCAGGGACTTGCTGACAAGGGGGAGGTGGACAGAGAGGGCTGGAGACAGTTCCTGGCCCGAACCGAGAGACCCAGAACAGAGGTGGTGGGGAGGGGCTGTTCATGATCTTTCCGTGACCTGCCAACACACCCCTCCCAGAGTCAAGGGAGCCGAAGCCCCTGGAAGCACCCGTTCCCTCGGCAGGGCTGGTCGGGCGTGTCCACTTCCCACCTGGGAAGGACCCCCAGCCACGCTGCCCCTTGTGCTCATGGCTCAGACAAATCAATTCTGTGTTCCCAAACTCAAACTAGACGCTGGGAGAATTCATTTATTGGAAGCACTGGGTTGGGGAGCGGGGAGGAAAAACAGATGTGCTGATCTCGGGGTCGGGGGATGGGCTGGGCAGCAGAGTTAGGGGAGGGGGGTCCACCATCGCCAACTTTTGAGTAATAGCACCGCGATCAGACAGGGAAGACCCGCCCCTCGGATCAGGCTGCTCTGGGGGTGAGGGGTGCCTGCCGTCCGCCCGCCCCCCACACGCGCTCCCCATGACCGCTTGGCCGCGTCAGCGCAGCACCCAGGGGGAGGCAGGGCGGCAGCAGCGGTACCCCCCCAGCGCGGCCGGGAGCAGCAGCAGGCCGCTCAGGGGGTCTCTCCGGCAGCGCCCCATGGCCTCCTTGTAGCTCATCCGTTCCTTGGAGATGGGGTCTGTCAGATCCTTCTCGTAGCTGGACTCATCCTGCAGGAGCTGGGCCAGCTCTTCGCTGATCATTCCGGAGAGCACGGCCTGAGGGACAGGGATGCGGCCGGTCCTCTTGGGGTGGATGAGCCCCCCGGTCAGGAGCTGCACCTGCAGGTGGGGGAGCACGCTCTCCTGCGGCATCCAGCCCTTCTGGATGGCCTCGCCCACGGACAGCCGCTTCTTGGTGACGGGATCCTCAATGCCAGTGAAGGCCTTCTGGGCGTTGAGCAGCCTCTGCGTCGAAGTGTTCTCGATCAGCCCCCTCTCCATAGCCTTGTGCACGGAGTAGCGCTCCCGGCTGAGGAGGTCCACGATGCCCCCTGTGGCCGCCTGGGCCTCCAGCAGCTTCTGCCCCGTGACGGGGTCCAGCATGTTCTTGGCCACGGCCGTCTTGACCGTGCATTTGTTGTCCGTGGTTGTGTCGTAGATGCCAGCAATGGGGAAGCTGTCATCGCTGAGCCCGAAGGAGACGCTGGGAGAGAAGCAGCCGGGGCCCTGGGGGGCTGGGGAGGCGAGCGGGGACTTGGAGATGATGGAGCCAATGGAGAGCGAGGAGCAGGGCTTGGTCTCCCCGGCCACGAGCAGCGCGAACTCGGAGATGGGGAGCTGGCCGTCCTTGTAGAGATGGTACTCCTCCTTGGAGATGCGCCGGCAGCGCAGGGCGGCCTCGATGGAGTACTGCTTCCCGCTCTTGCGGTCCAGGAGCACGGACTCCTCGCCACAGGGGCCCGAGGTGGTGACCTCCTCCCAGTCGCACTCGAGCTCCTGGAGCTGGAGGTACTGGCCTCGATCGATGATGCCCCTCTTGTAGGCCTCGTACGGGGACATGTCCTTCCCTGTCTCAGGTTCGAGGATGGAGATCTTGGTGGAAAGGTTGGTCTCTCGCGTCTGGGTCTCCTGGTTGAGCTCCTCCCTGCTCACCCTGGCGTGGAGGCCCCGGAGGGTCCTCTCCTTCTCGTAGATCTGGTCCTTCTCGCGGAGGATGGCCGCCTCGAGCTGCGAGAGCTCCTGGCCCTGCTGAGCGGCCTTCTGCCGCTCGCTCTCTGTCTTCTGGGTGAGCAGCTGCGCCTCCTCTTGCAGCTGCAGCACTTTCCGCTGCTTCTGCCTCCCCAGCTCCCGCAGCTCCTGCTGCAGCTGCCTGCGTTCCTGGTCCGCCTGGTCCCGGGCCCTCTGGAGCTCAGCCTCTTCCCGGGCCCAGGTCCTCCCCAGCGCCTCGGCCCTGTCCAGCCGCTCCCGGAGGTGCCGCACCTCCTCCTCCCGGCTCTGCCGGGCCGAGCGCTCCCTGTTAAGCACCTCCCATGCCCGGGACCGCTCGCCCTCCAGCACCCGGTCCTTCTCCACCCTGATCACTTCCTTGTAGATGGTCTTCTCTTGCGACTTGGTGGTCTGGAGGACATCGATCTGGACCTGCAGGTTCTTGCACTCCCGATGCAACTCTGTTACCTGGGTCTTCTCCTGGTCCAGGTCCTGCCGCAGGGCTTCCGTGGACTTCTCCAGAGCTGGGTCCTTCTCCAGCTTGACCACCTCCTCCATGATGATCTTCTCTTGCACCACGGGAGGCCGCTTCTCGAGCTCCTGGATCCTCAAGGTCAGCTGCCGCAGCTCCCTCTCCACGGCCAGCTTTTTGCTCCGGTCCTCCTGGAAGCTGAGCAGGCTCTCCTTCTCCTGCACGCCGGCCCGGAGCTGCTGCACCTCCCGCTCCAGCTGCCGCCGGCGGCCCGCCTCCTCGTCCAGGCTCCGGCTCAGCCGGCTGTGGTCCTCGCGGAGCTTCGGGTCCTTCTGAGTGACCACCACCTCCTGCACCACCACCTTCTCCTCGGGCCGCCTCCTCTCCAGCAGCAGGTACCTGTTCTGCAGCTCGTGGACCGCGTCCTCGGCGGCCCGCCTCTTCTGGGCGGCTTCTCGCACCTCCTGGCGCAGCCGCTCGGCCTCCTTCTCCAGGACTGGGTCCTTCTCATGGCGCACCACCTCCTTGTTCACCGTCTTGGTCTCCACCTTGGACCGCTCCCGCTTCCACTCATCGCGCTCCCCCTGCAGCCGGATGAGCTGCTCCTGGGCCCGCCCGCTGCCGTTGACCAGCTCGTTGAGCTGGGCCTTCAGGCGGTCGATCTCCCGCAGCACCTCGGGGCTCCTCTCGTGCTTCACCACCTCCCGCGTCACCTCCTTGTACTCCACCGCTGGCTTCTGGGCCCGGAGGGCGGCCAGGTCGGGCAGCAGCCCCTCCACCTCCTGCTCCACGCGGCTCCTCTTGCTGGCTGTCTCCTGCAGCTGGGCCCGGAGCCGCGTCATCTCCTGCTGCGTCTCGGGAGCCACCTGGAAGGTCTCGTGGACACGCTCCTGGAGCTCTACCTTGGGCTTCTGCTTCTCCACCACGCTGTACTTGCCACGCAGGTCCTCCAGCTCCCGTGCCTGTGTCGCGTTCTTGCTCCTGGCCTCTGCCAGGAGGCTCCTCAGCCTGGACGCCTCTTCGAGAAGGCCTGGGTCCTGCTCCACCTTCTTCACCTCCTTCACGATCACCTTGGGCTCCACGGCGCTGATCGCACGCTCTAGGTCTTCAATGCGAGACTGCAGCTTGGCCACAGCCTCGGCCGCCGCCTTCCTCCGTCCCGTGTCCTCCTCCAACTGCCGCCTCAGGGCCTGGGCTGCCTTGAGCATTTCCAGGTCCTTCTCCACCTTGACCACTTCTTTCACCACGACCTTCTCCTTCACGTTCGGCGCCTTCTGCTCCAGGGCCAGCAGCTCCTTCTTTAGCACCTCTAGCCGGGCCGAGACGGTGGCGTTCTCCCCCCGCAGATGCTGGATCTCGCCGCTGAGCTGGGCCGCCTCGCTACTCAGGCCGGGGTCCTTCTCGATCTGGGTGACCTCCTTGGTCAGCAGGTGAGGCTGCATGGCCCTCCTCTTGCTCTCCAGCTGGACGACCTTCTGGGCCACCGCCTCCAGGTCTGCCTGCAGGCCGGCCCGCTTCTTGCCTTCATCCTCCACCTGGGACTTCACCTTGGACAGGCTGCTCTCCAGCTGGGGGTCCCGGTAGAACTCCACCACTTCCTTCTCTTCCAGCCTCTCCAAGGGCCGCTGCGTCCTCAGCTGCAGCAGCTGCTTCCTCTGCTCCTCCAGCTCCTGTTGCACCTGTGCGACCCGCTTCCTCTCCTCCTCCAGCTGGGACTTCAGGGCCTCGGACTCCCTCCCTGCTCCGGCCGGGCCCTCAGACCCCTGCCGTGTGTCATGGGTCACCTGGATATCCTCACTGAGCTCCTTCTGCAGAGGGAGAGGAAGAAGGGAAGAGTACTGGAGCAGAGGGGGAGGAAAGGGATGAGCCCCATTTCTACCAGCCCCACCCCACCCCACCCTGAGATCGGAGACCCCTCCCTGCTTCCTGAGACTTCTGGTAGGTCCCAGGAGTGGGAGCTACAGACCTGAGGTGCTTGGATGCAGGATTTTGAGGGGACCCCTCAGCCCCACGATGTTAGGATGCAAGGCAGCGTTCGGGCGGGGTTTGCACTAGAACGTGCAAACAGGACAGGTCTCCTTTCCAAACCTTTCCCCCTCCCCTTCCATCCAGGCTCCCGGATATGGGCCCACGCTCCTCTGGGGTACTCCTCTGGGTAGGAGAAAGCTGGCAAGTCCCTCAGCCAGACACCAAGAGTCATAGAGGGCTTCTGTCTCCTGGCGCCCCAGGCATGGAGATCTGGGTGGCCTCTTGCCCGTTGTGGCTGGTCTGAGGGCTGAAGACGTGGGGATTTTCTCCTGTCCCCACCAGCAGACCGCCCAGTGGTGAAGCTGTGCCTGCCCTGAATGAGTCTCCGGGGCCTGACTCTGAGATGGATACCAGCCTAGAAGAGCTGCTGGGGGGGGGGGGGCGGGGGGGGGGAGGCGGGGAGCTGCCCCCCTCGGGCCGGGCCGCGGTGCGTGCCCTGGGGCCGCAGGCTGCAGGGCGAGGAGGAAGGGAAGAGGGGGTCGGGTCGAGGAGCAGCCCAGGCTGCCCGGCACAGGGACAGAATGGGTGTTGTCGCCATACCTTCTCCAGCATCCTTCTGGCAAACTCCAGCTGGTGCAGCTCCCACTGGCGTGCAGCTGCGAGCTCGGTGTAGGCCTTTGTCAGCCTCTTCTCCTAGAGAGGCCGAAGGGAGGCAGAGCGACGGCAGGGTCAGCTCCGGCCGTGGCGCCTGCAGAGCCGCTGCCGGGGGATGCCGAGCCCCGCCGGCTCTGTCCCATCTCACCTGCGCCTGGATGCTCTCCTGCAGAGGAGCCACGCGGGGTCTCTTGGGGGCTGAGCCTGCCTGGGTGGTCTCCAGGGAGCAGCGGTAGGTGTCTGCCCGCAGCTCGTAGTCCTGAGCAGGGAGGGAAGGACAACAGGCTCTCGGTCGGTGGGGGCCGCTGGGGGTGGGAGAGCAGGGGACTGGCAGGAGGAGGGAGGGGAGAGGAAGGAAAGTGCTCACCTGGAGAGCTGCCTGCAGGTCCTGGGAGAGGCGGGACACCATGGCCCTGTCCTGCTCTCGGCCCTGGACCTCCTGCTGCAGCCTCTGCCAGGAAGGAAGTGAGAGGCAGGGGAGGTCAGCAAACACCACTCACCCAGTCTCCCCCGCAGGGGCCTCGGGGCGCCACCAGCACCCCACAGGGGCGGGAGGTCGCCTGGGAAACTGCCTTTCCAGGCATGATTCTCTCCAGGAAATCTTCCTTCCTCTCTTTGGCACAGTCCCTTCCTTCTGCCTAGTGACCCTCAGGCTCCTGTTCTAGCAGGGAGGTTCTCACCCAGTGCTGTGCATCACAACCACCTAGAGAGCTCGTTAAAACAGATTTGAGGCCCCACCCCCAGAGCCTCTGGGCAGATCTGGGTTGGGGCCTGAGAATTTGCACGTCTAAGTGTCTCCCTGATGCTGGGGCTGCTGGTCCAGGGACCACCCCCTGAGAACCACTGCTCTGTCCCAACTGTTGTTAAGCCTGGCTGCCCCTTTATTCACTTGTGGGAACTTTAAAAAAGAGTACTGATGTTCTGGTCCCAGCGATTCCAATTTAATCAGTCTGGAGTGGGGTTCTGGTACAGGGATGCTGGTTTTCTTTTTTTTTTTTTAATTTTTTAAAAAAGATCTTATTTATTTGAGAGAGAGCACAAGCAGGGGAAGGGGTAGAGGCAGAGAGAGAAGCTGGCTCCCCACTGAGCAGGGAGCCCCAGGCAGGCTCGATCCCAGGACCCGGGATCATGACCTGAGCTGAAGGCAGATGCCCAACTGACTGAGTCACCCAGGCGCCTCTACAGGGATGTTTTAAAAGCCCCCTGGATGATTCTAATCTGCAGGCAGCTCTAAGAATGTCTGTCCCAAGCCACCTTCCTGGCATTACTCCCTTACTCTCACCCTAGACACCGTCATCCTCCTGCAGCCCCAGGCCCTTGCCTTCCAGACCACTCGTCCTGCCCCCACGTGTCCTGCCGTGGGCTCTCCACCAGACCACTCACCAGCGTCATGGCCTGCGAGGCACCAGACTGTGGGGTGCCTGAGAGCCGGCTGTACCCGCGGCCTCTGGTTCACTGCCAGTGCATAGGCGGGGATTGGCAAGGATGAGGAAGAGGATGCGGTAGGAGTTGGAACCCCCAATGGAGACGGCCTTGCCGTTTCTGTGGGCCAGGTGGAGCATTGAGGGTGGGGGGTGGGTGGTTGGTGGTCCCCCAGAAGGCCTGAGTTCTGAGCTTTGAGGTCTCTTAGAACACTGGCCACTAGGCGGCCACATGCGCCCAGGCAGCTGTACCCGTGGGGAGGTCAAGGGCCTGACCTGTCCCCAGGTCACCTGCAGCCCCAGCTCCTCACCTTCTGCGCCTGCAGCTTGTAGGCGATCTGGCTGGGCCCATCGCTGGGCCGCACCTGGTTGCGGGGCAGGTGCTCCAGCCAGAAGCTCAGGTTGTCCATACAGTTCTTGAACTGCTGGTAGGTGAGGCCGACATCTTGCAACATCTTCTCCCTGCAGGAGGAGCAGGCCCGGAGCAGAGGTGAGCTCTGCCCTCTGCGGCAGGTGAGGGGTGCACGGAGGAGGCTGGTGAGCGCCTCCCTCCCTGGGACGAGTCAGAAGGCCCAAGTGACCCACCAGGCTGATCCCCCTCACTCTGGCCCTGTGTTGGAGCTGGGCATTCAGGGATGGGCCAGACCGTCTCGGCCGGGGAGGTAGGTAGGCTCACCCTGGGAGACAGCTACTGTTATCACCCCGTTTTAGAGATGAGGAAACTAGCCTCAGAGAGGCGAAGTCACCAGTGTGAGGTCACACAGCTTAGCGGCTGGGCACCGTGGGGGCGTGCCTCAAGCCCCGATGGCCCAGCCACTCACCGTAGGTCCAGCTGGTCCCCCACAGCATGGTAGCGGTCGGTGAGGGCCCTCGCCTGGCGCTGCTGGCGAGGCAGGTCTGGGCAGAACTCCTGGAAGTTGTTCTGCAGGGCGCTGCACGCATGCTCAGTGGCCTTCAGCTCCCGGAGCAGCCCCAGCACACAGGCCTGCTGTTCCAGCAGCTCCTTCCGCAGGCGCTGGGAGGAGGGGACACGGCGCCATGCACCCTCGTGGTTCCACGAGTCACCATGAGACCCCACCTGCCCGTGAATGCTTGGTGCCGTGCCCCCTCCCACCAGGAGGCCGCCCGGCCCCTCACCTGCAGCTCGCTGACCCTGTCCTGCAGCGCCCCCGGGCCAGCGGGGATGGGGGCCTCCTGCGCCACGGCGGACTCGAAGCCTCGGATGACCCTGTCCGCGTCCTGGATCTGGCGCTCCAGGCCCAGGGCGGCTCGGGCTCTGTCTCGAGGCAGCCCAAGGTCAGGCCCTCCCTCAGCCACACCCCAGCGATGCCACCCAGCTGCCCCCTTCCCCAGTCCCCGGAGCACTCACTTCTCCCCGTAGAGGTTGCAGAGAACCAGCACGTCGCTGTACTTGTTCTTGACACTGTTGAGAGCCAGGGGCAGGTGCAGGGCAGCGGGGCCCCCAGGCCGGGTGGACAGAAACGCCTCACACTCCTGCTGGGCCGCCTCCTTCTCTGCTCCCAGGCCCTGCAGCTGCTGGGCTGTCCCCTGGGGCAGGGAGGGGCAGGGTCAGAGGTCTCCTTCCTGCCAGGTCAACCAGACCCTGCCCACCTGGCCTCAGAGTGTGGTGGGTATGAGCCTGGGCACAGGCCAGAGACCGGGGACAGTCCTGGCCCCGAGAGTCCCCATGTGGATGACCCTGGGCAGCCTGGCTGAGCCCCAGTCTCCTCCTCTGAAGAATGATGGGATGAGGCAGCGTGACCCTGTGTCTCTGTGCCCTGCACAAAACGTCAGTTCCCTGCCCCGTCGCCCCAGGTCGGGCGGCAGAGCCCTAGCTCTGTCCACGTAGGGTTATTCTGCTCCTCCTCATTCCCTCATCCGTCCCGCAAGCCGTCGATGCCGGACTATGGACGGCGCACTGCCTGCCTTCCGGTCTCACTGGGCTTCCTGTGGCCCCAGCCTGACGTCGGAGAAGCGGTGACTTCAAGACTCAAGGACGCACTGGAGGCTGCCAGGTCCCCGTGCTGTCCTAACCAGTGACTTGCCCACACGGCTGTACGGCCCAGCCTCCTGTCGGCCGCAGAGCCTCCGGGTGGAGGTGGTGTCCGCTGAGGTGGCATTATAGCCCTCGACCTCCTTCTGCCCCTGCCTCCTCTCCCTGCTCTCCCCACCCCATGACACTTCCTCAGAAACGCCCAGCACGCCGGCTCAGAGCAGACCCAACCTGCAACAGCTCCCACTCATCCCGCCCCGGGGCCCCTGACCCGGGAAACGCTATGTCCTCATCCCTACGGGACAAGATGGAGCGGACAACAAACTGCACGATGATGTGTAAGGACATGACTCAGACATTTAAAAACCAAACCCAAAGGATACATTTGACTAGAAACCGGTTGGGAAGGACATAACCCAAACTGTACCCCTCCAGGTGTGGGGAGGGACGGAGGATGAGTCCTTTGTGATGGTGTTTACATACTGCAACCTGGCCAGGGAGGCGCCCCCACCTGCCTCCAGGAGAAATCACCCCGAAGACGCTCAGGCTTCCTTGCTGCTCTCGGGACCCTGGCCAGAACGCCTCCCCAGTGTGGCGTACAGGGCCCTTATTCTGGGCCCTGCCCCTCTAGAACCTTCCCGGGCCTTAGTACACTTCATCCAGATGAGTTGGGTATTATTGTGTCTGTTTTTGGTGATGAGAGGTTAAGTGACTTCCCAAGATCACAGAGCTGGTCAGGGGAGGAGCCAGGATGGGAACCAGCTTGCTTGAGCCCCAGACTGTCCACTCCCTTCCTCTGCCTTGGGTCCCTGCGGCTGCTCCCACACTTGCTTTGTCCTTAGTTCATGCACCCCCAGTGCAGGCCCGTTTCTTATCCCCGCTGTCCTTGCTCACCCACCCACCTTGTGGCTTTGGATGCGGCCCTCCAGGTCCTCCAGTGGTGTCGTGCGGCTCAGCGGGGCCCGGGCCCAGGCCAGCACCTGCTTCTCTATCTGCTTCAGGTCTCCATCCAGCCGAGTCATCTGTGTCAGGAGCTTCTGGGCCTGTGGGTCTCCTGGGGCTGAGCCAGTGGGAGCTGGGGGCATAGGGTGCCGTGAGGGTCCAGGGCCTACC
Organism: Phoca vitulina; assembly: GCF_004348235.1. NCBI lineage: Eukaryota > Metazoa > Chordata > Mammalia > Carnivora > Phocidae > Phoca > Phoca vitulina. The sequence goes on from NW_022589744.1 coordinate 11,861,936, forward strand.
TCCCGTCTGCCCATCTGCCTGAGGAGCAGCTCTTCCCTGGGGACCCCCAGAGCGTCCTGTGTGGGATAGGAAGGGAGGGGGACGGCGGGCAGGGCCTAACCAGGGGAGGGACAAAGCTTGGTGCTTGCCGACCCAAGAGATGGAATCCCCAACAGAAGTCCCTAATCCAGAGCCACCCCCTGCCCATCGCAACCACCCCACGGTGGCCAACAAACCCCCCAAGTCCCTGGCCGACCCTCAGTACCCTGCTGGCCAGTCTTTAAGGGCCGCTCAGCACTGGCCGTCAGGTGGCTCTGGACTGTGCCCAATTTCTGCTTCAGGCCCTGCAGCTCCGAGGCCAGCCTAGAACAAGGAGGAGATCAGACAAGGATGTCTCTCCTCTCTCTCCAAACCCCGCACCCCACCCCAGGAGTCACGGGTCCAGGAGAAGGCCAGGCCATGGCCTCAAACACCACAGGACCTGGTCTGGGCCCACAGCCTGCCTCCCGCCCCTGAGGATCCCCCGGCAGACCCACTTGGAGGCCATGGCCACGGCTTCAGGGTCCGGAGCTGGGATGCAGAAGCAGGCGGCTGGCGCACGTTTGGTCTCCCCACCTGGGCCTTGAACGACCCAGGTGTGCTGGTCAGTGTTGTCCATCAGCAAATACCGCTCACCCCGCTGCAGCTGCACCTGGGGGATGGGGGGGGGGATGTCGTGGAGGTTCAGGGCAGGGAATAGGGAAGGAATGAAGGCCCAGATGGGGTAGGGGCAGGGATGGGCCAGAGGCGGGGCAGGGCTTGGAGAGGGGTAGGGCTGGGGCAGGGTGGGGATGGGCGGGCCGAGCCCATACTTCTCCTGAGTCCCAGTCGCAGATGCTGTCCACGTGCAGGGGCTGCTGGGGCGGGTTCCTGCGCTGCTGCAGAGGGGCCACCTGTTGGCTACGCCACTGCAGGTCCCTAATGGTCTTCTCAGCGACAGCCAGCTGCTTCTTCTCTGCCTGTGGGGTCCCAGGCTGCCCTTGACGCCTGCCCCACACCTCCCCTCCCCCATGAGAGCCAGGGGTCTGGTCTACATGGAGACAGGATCTCTAAGTCAGGAAAGGAAAAGAAGCCCCTCCAGGAGGCCCAGGATTCTGGAATCTGCTGGTTGGGGTGGAGGGGCTGCTCAGGGCAGGACTAAGCCCCTGGGAAGGGTGAGGCCCAGACACAGGGGCCAGCCCCAATCCCCGGAGTAGGATGCAGGTGGCCTGGGGGGGGGGACGGGGGGGGGGGGGGCGCTCTCACCTCCAGCTGCTGCAGCAGCTCTGTGGGGGCACCAGGGGGCGCCCCTGAGGCGGGGCTGTACTGGGTGTCCAGGCTGGAGTTCAGCTTTGCCAGGGTTTGGCTGACCGAGTCGGCCTCTTCCTGGAACTGAGGTCGTGGGCAGTCAGGGGCAGCGCTCGCGGCAGCCCACTGCCCACCAACCCCGCAAGTCAGCTAAACGCAAACTGTCACGCCCTGGCACTGTGGGCTCTCCAGGCCGTGGGGCCTTTTCCGCTGCAGTGCTCTGCAAATGGTGCATTTTGGGCCCACTGAGCTTGTTTTAGTGTTTAGTGTTATAACACAGCTGGGCTTCTGTCCTTCCTGCCCAGGTGGAGGCGGGGCTCTCCTGCTCACTCCAGCACCTGCAGTCGTCCTGGCTGGGATCGGGGCTGGGTGCCAGGGCATCGGGGCTGGAGTGGAAGCTGGGAGCACGCTCTAAAGAAACATCCCGCATATAATGTATTATTTGCCTCAGATCTGCTTCAGATCCCGACACTTAGGCACCCACCCCCGATCCCAGCCAGGAAAAAAAAAAAAAAGAAGATAGCAGGAGGGGAAGAATGAAGGGGGGGACATCGGAGGGGAAGACAAACCATGAGAGACGATGGACTCTGAAAAACAAACTGAGGGTTCTAGAGGGGAGGGGGGTGGGAGGATGGGTTAGCCTGGTGATGGGTATTGAGGAGGGCACGTTCTGCATGGAGCACTGGGTGTTATATGCAAACAATGAATCATGGAACACTACATCAAAACCTAATGATGTAATGTATGGAGATTAACATAACATAAAAAAAAAAAAGAAACATCGCGCAGCTCCGTGATGCTACGGAATTCCTGTCCACAGGCGTGATAATGGTAGGGTGGTGACGTAGGAAAATTTTTTTTTTTTTTTAAAGATTTTATTTATTTATTTGACAGAGACACAGCGAGAGAGGGAACACAAGCAGGGGGAGTGGCAGAGGGAGAAGCAGGCTCCCCGCGGAGCAGGGACCCCGATGCGGGGCTCAATCCCAGGACCCTGGGATCATGACCTGAGCCGAAGGCAGACGCTTAACGACTGAGCCACCTGGCGCCCCGAAAATATTTTTTTAAAAAGGAAGAATAAAACTCTTTGGCTTTTGTCCCTCTCAAAGCATATGAAACATTTTGGGTAGAAATTACCAAAAAAAAAAAAAAGTCCCTGTTGAGTGTTTTGTCCGTTTTTCTCAACCCTCTTTTCATTATCATCCCTTCTAAGGAGAGTTTTGGGACGTCTTTTCCTTAATCTTGCTACCATCTCTATAAAATTGTAATACTACAGATATGCCGCATATCCTTCAGGGATGTATACTGGTGATTAATGCTTAAAAAGAGGAAGGGTTTTGGGCGCCTGGGTGGCTCAGACGGTTGAGCGTCTGCCTTCGGCTCAGGTCATGATCCCAGGGTCCTGGGATCGAGTCCCGCATCGGGCTCCCTGCTCCTTGGGAGCCTGCTTCTCCCTCTGCTTCTCTCTCTCTCTGTCTCTCATGAATAAATAAATAAACGCTTTAAAAAACAAAAAAAAAAAAAAAAAGAGGAAGGGGTTTTTTTCCCCCTTAAGAACCAACCCTCCCTGGAAGCTGTACCACCCTGTGGCGAACGCTCGCATGACATCATTTTCCTTTGGGGACCTATTCACAACGACACAGCTCTGCCATTTTTAGGAGGCACCCTGTCTCCCTCCATGTGAACGCGTCCTGTGGCGTTCTCCAGGCCCCTCGATGGCCCGGCCCGGGGGTCTCCCCTGCCTGGCCCTGCTCCCCCGCCCCCAGGCTCACCCGGCGGTAGGCCTCCACGTGCTGCAGCTGGCTCTCCTGGCAGATGCAGAGATTTAGGAAGTTCTGCCACTCCATCTTCAGGGCCTCCTGGTGGGTCTGCGGACAGCAGCACCGAGCCCTCAGGCCATGCTCGCCCAGACCTGTGCCCCCATCTGCTGCCCAGACCTGGGCCGGGTCTCCCTCTCCCCAGCCTCCCTGGGAAGCCCCCCTCCCCACCTCCACCGGCTGAGGGAGCAGGTGTCCCTGCGACAATGGGCGGGATCTGTCCTTCGCACCTGGATGGGCCCCACAGCCGGGTGCCCCAGCTCCATCATGCGCTCCCCATCATCCTCCAGCTGGTTCACGCTCTGCTCCTGGCTCAGCAGCTCGTGCTGCTTGAAGTGCTGGGGGCAGAGTCGGGAGCATGGGCAAGGAGGGGACAGGCTGAGGATGCCCCTGTCCCCCCTCCCAACCCCAGTCTCCCCCACCCACCTCGTACTCCCGCCGCACGCCCTCGGGGTCCGCCAGGAGGTCGCTCCAGTCCTGCTGCAGGATGCCCTGCTGCTGCTGGGCCAGGGCACTTAGCTGGCGCGTGCAGCCCTGCAGGTGCGTGTACAAGCTGCCCAGGCTCTGCCCGCGCCATGAGGCCGCCTTCTGTGCTCGGCGAGACGTGGGGCGGGAGGAGGAGTAGCAGGGGGCCACGTCAGCCTGCGCCTAGAAACGCTGCCCCCCCCCACCAAGGGTGCAGGCAGCTGGGCCCTGCCCCACTCCCAGCCCAGCCCCCCAGCCCAGCCCTTCCCTTGCTCACCAGGAGGTCCCGGTACTGGCTCCTGATGGTGGCTGCGTCCTGCCTCGACCAATGGGGGGACGGGGGTGGGGGACAAAGCAGGCTCAGTGAGAGGCGGGGTGCAGGGGAGATGGCCGCCCACACCCTGGGCCGACTGTGCCCCCACCCGCATCCCTTGCCCCAGAGGGCCTGCTGGGTCACACAGGCTCAGATGGGAGAAAGTGGGGGTAGGGCTGGAGGGCCAGGCCTGGAGGTACGTCACCCACCGGCCCGATGAGGTTCCGGAGCTGCTGCCCGTAGGCCTCGATCTCCTTCTGCAGGATGTTGTGCTCGGCGACCTGTTCCTCCAGCTCTGGCATGCCCGGCCCGAACCGGCCCTCGCAGATCTGCTTCTGCAGGAGAGCTGGCCACTCAGCGCAGCCGCAGGGCTGGGGCGGCGGCCCTCCCTCGTCCTCCCCGCGTCCGCATATGGAGGAGTGGAATTGGTCGTTTGGGCAGAGGGTGGACGGGCCAGCTGGGTGGCCTCGGGGATCGGCAACCAGCTCACCCTGGGGGACAAGCTATTCTCCAGTGGCCCGGGCCGAGGCCTGAGCATCTTCATGACTACAGCCCCTGACTCCTACTGGTCCCCAGAACACAGGGCTCAGCCTCTAAAACATCCTCCTACTCTTCCCTGCCTCCTTACCTCCCTGGCCTCGGCACCTCCTGCCTAGAATCCTCTCGCTAGGCTCTGGGACCCTGTGACACCCTCCTCTGCCCATGCCCCCCCCCCCCCCCCACTGTCCCTTCACTGTCATCACGGCACCCCTTCTGTTGTGGCATCAAAGCACAGTTCCTCACCCGATGTTCAGGGTGCCCTGGCTTTGCCTGCCTGCCCAGAAAACCCCACTTCCCACCACACCCCAGGCTGGAGCCTCTATTTCTTCTTTCTGGAATGTCCTCTCCTCGGCATTTCACCCCAGCCTAACTAAGCCCTCCCACCTCTCTGAGCCTCTTCATATGCCGCTTCCTGCAGGAAGCCTTCCCTGACTGCACTGTCTCCTCTTCTCTCTCCCGTCCCAGACCCTCCCCAGGTGCAAGTGCACCAACAGGCCCCTGATGGCACACAGCTCAGTTTTGCTCTCTGATTGTGCCAGGTGTGATTTTGAGCTCCTGGAGGTGTCTCCGACATGGAGGACAGCCCTGACCTGTTTCTGCTCCAGCACACGCGCCCAGTCGACCCTGGGCCCCACGTCCGGCGGCAGCACTATCTTCTCATACAGGGCACGGTACTGGGCACACTCCTGGGTCACCCGCTCGTGCAGCTGCTTGATGCTGCCAAGGAGGCGGCCAGCAGGTCAGGGCTGGGCCTGGGGCTCCCCTGGAACCCCAGCGCCTCCGTCCTGGAGCCCTGGCCCTGGCTGCCACCCCACGTACTCCTTCTCGATCTCCTCGGCCTGCGGGTGCTTGAGCCGCCGGGCCTTGTCCACATCCAGGAAGAGGTCCTTCAGCAGCACCTCGGCCTCCTTCAGGCTGTGGCCCACCTCCTGCCGGTGCTGCAGGGCCTGGCTCTGCTCACTGCGCAGCTGGTCCTGTAGGTGGGGGACGACATCCCTGCGGCCCCGCATTGCCGCCTGAGCCCACCCTGAGTTCCCCAGGCTGCACGGCCAACCTCGGTGTCCACACTGGCAGAGGGCCCGGCCCAGGGCATCGGTGGGGCAGGTGCAGGGACACAGGGGAGACCCGGCCCCCCCCCACCCCGAGCCCCTCTGACCCACCAGGTTGGGAGTGCAACAGAAAAGGAGAGCTGAACCCTCTCTCCCACCGTGTTTGGGGAAAGACCGGTGAGGGACAAGGGTTGTCTGTCCCACTTTAGCCATCCCCGGTGGGCACTCCGGGGCTTTAGTGAGCCTCCCATGCCCCCCCCCCCCCCCCGCTCCCCGCCGCTTGCCGCTGAGGCCTTACCTGCTGCAGTCTCTTCTGGGTCTCCAGGATGTGCCTCTCCACCTGGTCAGCATTGGCTTGCATGCGGGAGATGAGCAGGGCCAACTCCTGGGTGGCAGCCCTGGGGTGCGGTGGGGGGTGGGGAAGACAGAGCCAGCATGGTTGGAAAAGACCCCTCTGTCCCCCCTGCGTGGGGTCCCTTGTCTCCCTCTGCCCTGTCCTGTCCTCCAGCTGGGCTCACTGCCCGGGAGGGAGGCGTCTAGGACTTGGGGAGCTCTGGCCTCTCTCTGTGGGAGACTCTGTGAGATGCCCAGCCCTGAAGGTGGGGGAGCACTGTCCTCACCTGGGGGTTCAGGTGCCTGGCACCATGCAGCAGACCAACATCACTGTCCTGGCAGGGAGCTCCCAACCCCACCCAGCTCCCTGCCACTTCCTCGGGAGTGAATCATGGCTCAGCACGGCTGGGCTCTGGGGAGGGCCAGTTGGACCGGCTGTCCCCCACCCCAACCTCCCCCCACCCAGCCTGTCTCCCCCTCACCACCCCAGGCTTTGCCTATGCCCAGGCTAACAACCGTTTGGAGGAGCTGCACAGCCCTGGGGCGGGGGAGGCCAAGAGATTGTTGGGGCACGCCGACAGTGCCCAGATTTGAGGATTAAGACCAGATTAGGACCTGACATGCTCCAGGTCACACAGCAAGGAGCAGAGTACGCGCCTGATCTGGCCCCCCAAGGTCCTTTCCATGGGGCGCCTGCTGTGTGCCTGAGTTCACTCTCTGGGGCCTAGAGGCCCAAGCAGACCTAATAAAAGTAGAGTGGTCCAAGGTTCATAAGCACAGCACCCTATGAAGTTACAGTCCTGGGGAAGGGAAGGCTTCACTGAGCTGGGTCTTGAACTAGGGGTTGAAGGATGAGCCCACCCCACCCCCACGTCCCTGCCCAGGCAGAGGGGCAGTGCCAGTGAAGACCCAGTCTGAAAGAACTCTGTGGCCAAACAGCCTGGGTTTGATCATTCTCTAGCACTACTGCTGTGTGGCCCTGGGAAAGTTACTTAAACTCTCTGTGCCCTCACTTGTAAAGTGGGGCTTTAATAATATCTACATCACAGTGCTACTGTGTTAGGAGAATGAGCGCATTCTGAAGCATCCACACGTGCTGGTGTTTATTCCACTAGGATGTGAGCTCCATGAAGGCAAGGACCTGTTGGTTCTGCGTAAGGCGGCACCTCAGTGCCCACAACAGTCCTGGCACACGGTAGGTGCTCAATAAATATATGTTGAATGGACTGCACAGCAGGGGAACAGTGACCCCAGTTTGGGGGACGGCAGCCAGAGCCGACCTGGCTGTGTGGACAGAGCCCCCAGCTGCCCCAGGCTAGGAGCCTACCTGGGGACAGGGAGCTATGGGTCCTGACCCCTGACCCCTGGGCGACCTGTCCTCAGGCCCGGCCTCCTGGGAGGGCTGCTCCCACCGGGGGTGGCACACTCCACCCTGGGCAGGGCCCAGGAGCGCCAGGGACAACAGATCACTCCAGTGAGAGTCTTAACTGCTGTCCTTCCTGTCCGCCCAGAAGCCCAGCCTCCGCGTCATCGCCCTGGTCCGATCCCTATCAGGGTAATGAGCCCTTCATCTCTGCTCCCATCTGCCACCTCCGCCCTGCAGGGGCCGGTGAGGGAAGAAACGGAGGGAAGCAGCTAAGTCTGTCTGCGGCCCATGTGGCTGCCGAGAGCCAGGCTGCGTCCGGCGGGGAGCCGGGGGAGCAGAGGGAGGCTCTGGCGATGTCCTGGCCCGCGGGCCCTCCCCTTGCCCCACAGCCTCTCCTCATATCCACGTGGTGCAAGAATCACCCCAACACTGTAACAAAACTCAAGGCCCGAGGGGAGAGCCTTGTGAGGACAGCTGCAGCTGAGGCTCCGCAGCACAGCCCCGCCCCCCCGCACCAGGCACCCCACCTCCACCTCTTGGCCTCAGTCCTTCTGCCCACCCTGGGCCCAGGTTCCAAGGGTCAGCCCAGCCCAAGCAGAGCCTTGAGGGCAGAGCCACAGACACGGAGCCAAGCACTCCGGTCTCCCAGCCCCCTGGCCCCTCCCCATGCAGTGTGTCTCCAGCAGAGCACCCCTACCTGCGGCCCTCAGGCCCCCTGGACAACGTGGGAGCCCCAGGCCCCCGTTTGGGCTTGGGAGAGAGTCCACCCCACCACCACCCCCAGACTTTTGGCCTGGGGACACTAAATGCCAGCACTGGGCTGGTCCTGAATGCCAGGCTGCCATCTCCAGGAGGCTAGAGCACCTGGGCCTGGCACCACCCCCTCCCGCCCCAGCCCGCTGCCCCAGGCCCCGCTCACCGGCTGTGCTTGCTGGGGGAGCCCTTGGGAGAGCCCTTGGCCGGGGAGCCCTTAGGGGAGCCCTTCCCATGGGAGCCTTTGCTCAGACCCTTGAACATGGTCGTAAAGGCGGGTGCCGGCGCAGGCTGGGCTCGGCCGGTGTAGGCAGGTGGCGGGCGGCAGGCGTGTGTCCTCGCTGGCTGCTCGGCTGGGCTCTGGTGAGGTGGGGTGGCCGGGCACCGGGAAGGCGGTTTCTGGGAGGCCCCTCCCCGCAGGTGAGGCAGCGAGCGAGCGTGGGCCGGGGCTGCCGCGCACGCACCCGCACTGCCCACACTCGGCCGCTCCTGCACAACCAGTTCGGGGAGGAAAGGGCACAGCCCAGAGGGCGGGGCGCCCGAGCCCGCCGACTCCCAGAGAAGGTTCGGACTTGTTACACCCACACACCCAGAGGGAACCGGCAGAGATCACACCCAGACGGGGAAAGAGCCGGGCCCCAGAGGGACAGGGCTGCAGATGGACAGAGGCCCGGCCATCAGGCGATCAGGCATGCCCCCACCCACAGCTCTCACCCCGCCCCGGCAGAGGGGGCGCCGCTCCCCGTCACCACTACGGGGCAGCCACAGGGGGCATTGACCCCAGACAACTGGCACAAGGTACATTTTAAAAGCGGGCACCACCCAGTCGGCTCCCCAGACGACAACCCCACAGTCCCACTGCCTGACCTTCCTGGCTGGCTCAGTGTCATCCTGTCTGTGGCTGTGGGATCCTCCGAAGAGTCTCAGACCAGCTCCGGAGGGGCTGGGATGCCCCCTGCGCCCCTCGCCCCAGGACCCCCAGCATTAGCCTCCAGGTGCTGCTGAGCCTAGGGTCTGGCTGAGCCCCCTGGGAACCCACTGTACTTGGGTTTTGCTGCCGGCCTCTCCTCACTCAGTCCCCCAGAAGGGGCCCCTCGTGGCTTTTCTGGAGTCAGATGGGGTGGTGGACATGGTGCCAGTTTATTGGCCTCTTCCTTGCATCGAGTGCCAGGCAGGCCATCTTGCTAGCTGCCTTCTCCTGGGTGCCCCCCTATTTGCAGGCCCTCCTTTCACTGCCCATGTCGAAGAATCCTTCTACAGCTAGAGAGCCACTCCCTGGAACCATGACAGCGTCGGTGGAGGGCGGGCTGGACGAGTAGCAAAGGGGAGGGATGCGGCTGTCCTGGTTTCGGGGCATGGGGGACATCCTGGTAAAGCCCAGCTGAGGGCAGAAAACAGAGAAGACGTAGGGATGGATCTCTCCAACTAGAGAGGGCAGGGGGACAACTGAGACTGGTCACATGCCCAAGTGGGACAGAAGAGGTTGGAGTCCCTTTTGGCTGCGTCTCATGGACAAGCCACTGAACCTGGTCCTGGAGAGGGGACACAGGAGTCACCCATCCTGGCAGGGGAGGGGCTGGGGGGACAGCGGGGGTGAGGAGGGCACCAGGGGGCCTTGACAAGTAGCAACAAGGAAGCTGAGGTTGAGTGTGAGCTGGAGCCAGAGATAGAAGGCCAGGCCTAGAGGCCATGCACCCCCACCCCAGCCTCTCCTCCATGTTATTGCTGGGTAACAATTTTCTTTGAACCACTACTAGCAGGCCTGCAATCAACTGTCCTCAGAAAGGGGCCATTGTTTAAATGACTGCAGGATCCAGGAGCCAGCCCTGAACGCGCCAGCCTCTCATCTCCAACCACAGAGCTCACTTCCTTATCTTTGAGATTGGACGAGCCCAGGAGAGCCAAGACGGGAGGCAGGAGACTGCAGCCCTCAGCCCCCTGGCCTGCCTCCCCGAGAACTCGGGGCTCCTTCCTGGGAGGTGGTGGTCGTTGGAGGTAGGGGGCCCAGGGGGAAAAGATGTCTAGACTCCAGCCCCGGGAGAGGAGCAGCAAGGGGAGCCCTCCCCACCCCCCCGAAGCTGGACAGGGTAGAGGGATGCAGACCCCGGCTGCCGATGGCAGGAGGCAAAAGGCAACCAGACTGAGATTTGGAACGGTTGAGCTCTGTCTCCTGTCTGCAGAAGCTCTCCTGGAAATAAATGAGCGGCACAGAAGGCTCTCACACGCCCGAGATTAGGGCTAACTGATTCATGGCAAGAAAAACAAGAGCTGAATTCCTGGCGTGACTGTCTAATGCCGAATCAAATCAGGCCCCAGCGCCCCAGATAGGGGCTGACATGCAGCCGGCAGGAACAGCCTCGTCTGGGAGATGCTCCTAGTCACATGGCAGTGACTCTGACCCCCAAGACCAAAGCACAGGAGAAGGGAGAGGGACAAAGAAAGAAAGATGCGGGTTTTAAATATGTGAGAAAGACAAGGGTCATTTAGGTGGCCAGGATGGGACAGAGCCTCTGTGGAGACCTGCACGGTCCCACACGGCAGCCACAAGATTTCAGTCGCTGGAACTCAAAGACTCAGTGTGGAAAGAAAGATGTGAAATACCTCATCAATAATTTTTTTTATCTTGATTAAAGCCACAATATTTTGGATACACTGTGTTAAATGAAATACACTTTTAAAAATCAATTTCATCTGCTTTTTACTTTTTTTAAAATGTGGCTATTCGAAAACTTAAAATTACACATGTGGCTTGGGCTTGCATTTGTGGCTCACGCTAAGTTGACCCTTGAACAATGTGGGGGTTGGGGCGCCGACCTCCCCATGCACTTGAAAATCTCTGTATAACTTTTGACTCCCCCCAAACTTAACTACTAACAGCCTACTGTTGACCAGAAGCCTTACCAGTAACAGAAATGGTCGCTCAATACATGTTCTGTGTGCGATACGTATTATATACTGTATTCCCACAACGAAGAAAGCTAGAGAAAAGATGTCATTAAGAAAATCGTAAGGAAGAAAAAATATATTTACAGCATTGGACTGTATTTATAAAAAATTTATAAAAAAAAAAAGAAAGAGGGCGCCTGGGTGGCTCAGTTGGTTAAGCGACTGCCTTCGGCTCAGGTCATGATCCCAGGGTCCTGGGATCGAGTCCCGCATCGGGCTCCCTGCTCAGCAGGGAGTCTGCTTCTCCCTCTGACCCTCCCCCCTCTCATGCTCTCTCTATCTCATTCTCTCTCAAATAAATAAATAAAATCTTTAAAAAAAAAAAAAAAAAAGAAAGAAAGCCCCATATAAGTTGACCCAGGCTTTTCAAGGGTTAACTGGACAACTGTACCAAACAGCCCTGGCCTAGAAGCTGGACAGCGTGCAACAACTTTCAGCCTTCCCAGGCCTCGCCCTGCCACATCTCCTCCTTCTGAACCAGGCAGGAAGCCCAGGCCTGGCTCCCTGTCCTGCCCCTGGGGCCTCCCCTCGCCCGACACTGGCTTCCTCCTCTGTGGAGTGGGAGGTTGAGGCCACTGGTCCGGGGTCTCCCCCCCGGCACCGTGCCAGCTAGGACTCCAAGTAGCAGCTTCTCACACCCCCTAGCCTGGAGCTGGCAGGCAGGCCGATGCGGGCCACTCACAGCTCACGGGGTGGGGGGCCAGAGCAGGCGAGCTGATCGGGACTGAAAGCCGCCGAGCTGCCAGCTCCAAGGCCGCCATGCACATGTGCAGCTAGGCGAAGGGTGGCAGCTTGGATAGCGCACCAGGGCTTAAGCTACCCACTCTCTCCTCCTGCAGGGGACATTCCTCTCCCTGCTGAAGCAGATGATGGCAATTCCCGACTTTGCCCTGGGAGCCATAACCTGCCACGCTCCCATATGCTCCTCGGTCAGGACAAGCTCTGCCGTCTCAGGAAATTACCCTCTGTTTGTACAAAAGCTCTGCCATCAGACCCTTGGAGCCGAGCTGGCTGATAACCTCTCCTGCCTCACACTTCCTTGCGGCGCTGAGGAGAGAAGGTGCCTCCACCAGCTGGGCCTGGAGAGGACGAGGGCCGGTGAGGAGGGGAGCTGGGGCTGAGTCTCCCTGTGCGTGCAGGTGCTGAGGGAGGCAAAGCTGTGGCCCCAGGAACCTACAGGGTGGTCTGGAGGAGGCTCTCTGGGCTGTGAGTCTGCCCAATAAGCCTGCTAAAACAAATGCTGAAGGTCAGCCTGGAGAGAAGAGAAGGCGACCACGGCTTGCCTATCTAGAGCACAAAAGGCAGGAAAAGGAGCTGGTTATTCCTTTTGGGGCTTTTACAGGGAGAGTATAGAGGAAGCAATTCAAACCAACCAACCAACCAACCCACCCTACTGTCGGGAGATCAGGGTCCCCCATACTAGACGGTGAGACAGAGGATTACCGGGTGACCTCAGGAGTCCTCAAGTCCCAAGTCTGCCTGAGAGGACAAGGTCAAGGCTGTTCCCCTCTAGGAGTGACTCCCTTTCCCTAGCCTTGGGCCACAGCGGCCGGCCCAGTGCCGGCACGGGACCAGAGCTGGGACAGCCACGTCTCTGGGCCACCACGCAGCCTCAGGAGCTGCTGGGCCTTCCGGTCTCCCGGTCGCCCGAGGGCTCTGGGCCCTCCTGTGAAGTTCAGGTCTGCGGGCGGCGGCCAGGCCATCGTGGCACTCGCGAGCTCAGCCGCGGGAGGGAGTCACCTGGGCCGTACGGAAGCGGCAGGGGCTGACCTGCACTGAGCCCCAGTCACCGGTCTGAGGAAGGAAAAGGCTTATAAAACAAAGAACTAATAACAATCTTCGTGGCTGAGGAGCAACCCTTCCTAATCAGTCTTTACAGCCAGGAAATTGGAAGCACGCGGGCAGCTCAGTGGACTCGGCTTGTTGTCCTGGTGATGCTGTTTAGACCCAGCGGGGCCTGGCCTGGGGCCTGGCCTGGGGAGGGCGGCAGAGAAAGGCGGTGGGGGCGCGCTGAGGGAAGGGAGGGCGCTGGGTGTCAGCGGAAGGGGCCCCACCAACTCCCCGCACAGCAGCCCCGCCTCCTGGACACTGGGCTCCCGCTGTCCCCCTGTCCCCAGGGAGAGCTGCTCACTGTGGGGCTACGGTTGGAAGAGAGACTTCCCTAGTTCAGTCCTGGCCAGGTAGGAGATCCCCCTGCGAGGCCCCAGGTCCCAGCCAGGACGGCGCGCGGGCCACAGGCAGCACTGGGTGGAGAAGCCCGTGTTCTAATGCCGGCGCCGTCCCGGGGGCGGGGAGGGGGGGCAGTGAAGGGAGGGAAATTCCTATTTGTCAGGTGCCTCTTAGGTACTAAGTAAACCCTTTGCACATTTTCCTTCTCACAGTCAGAGAAGCAGATGCCCCTCTTTTCTGGGTGAGGACCCCCACGCCCTCTCCATTCCACAGACAAGCCAGAGCTAACGGACATCACAGCTTTCGGGGACCGGTCACCTGCCTGTCGTACCTGCCCTGCCTCTTGCCAGAAGACCCCTGGGAAAAGCTCAGCCGAAGAGAAGGGCTGTGGTTCTTTTCCAAGTGTGAGGAGTCCAGTGACTCCTCAGTCCACAGACTGAGCATGAGGACACATGCTGCAGTTAGTGGACGTGAAGAAACCATCTGCCGAAAATGGGGACTACAGCGAAGCCAGGCTCCCCCTTCCAACGCCGTGAAAATCCCCACAGAGGGCAGGGCCAAGGGGAAGGCAGGGCCCCGCCTGCTCGGCGTTTCCTGCCGGTCTTGGCACCAGCAGGGAGCAGCTCATCGGACCGATGGGCCGTCACAATCCTGCCCCAAAGCAAAAATAAAACCAAACCTTAGATGCTGAGCTCACAGTCCCGTAAGAGCTCGGAAAGGTCAGACAAAAGGTTCTCACGAGTACTCCATCCGTATTCGTCATCTGAGATCACACTTCATAACCCTATACCGGCTATAACACGGTGAACACCGCCGAGCCGGCCTGCGGAGGGGGTGGGGGGCCGAGCTCGCCCCTCGCGCAGCCCCGCCCGCGCCCCGCCTCTCACGGCCGGGGACCGACAGGCTGGACTCTTCCCGCCGCTGCTGTCAGGATGCAGGCAGCATCCAATCTCTCTCTGCGCTTTGGAACATCGATAAATTTTACAGCTAAACCTGGTTTCCGTCTCTTCTGTAGCAACAACTGTCTTAGAAATACAATTAGACCCAACACATATTTTTGCTATCTTTGGGTGTTTTCCTAGACCTCTGAAGGGTCCAAGCTTGTGAAGGCTGCACAGCAACGTGTTTAGAATTCTGTGATCGGCTAGCTTTGGGGATTAATGATGCCAAGTGTGCAAAATCCGTGTAGCCCCTACCTCGGCAGTCCCCAGGGTCAAGCACCCCCCCTCGAGGGCGTGAGGCCATCACCTCAGTGGGAGGAGAGATCGGGATGGTCTCCAGCCGTGGCAGGGGCAGGGCGCGCTACCACCACCGGCCGTCACCTCCCGGCCAGTGAAAGGCTCAGGCTGCCACCAGAGGAAGGAGATGGAACGAAGCCTGTCAGTGTTTCATTTCCAACAGGGGAATCCAAGAATTCTCAGCGTAAAGTAAAACCAGAGACAGCACCTCGAAACAACGCACATGGAAAGGAGAAAACACCCAGGAAACGGAGTGGTCAGAGCCCCTCTGGCCCCAGCTGCCTCAACGCTCCGTTTTTCCAAACAGAACCAACAGGGTTAGAGGCCACAAACTTGGCCAAATTATGTCTTTCAATCTGATGTTCAGCATTATCTCCTGGTAATTTTCACCACTCATGTTTCTGCAAGTCAAGACCACCACCACTCAACAGACAGGAAAATAAAAGCCCTTAGCACGGCAGCTGTAAGGCAGAGCCCGAAGCAAGCTTCTCCTCCTCTCTGGATTGGGGAGACAGAAGCCTCTTGCAGGGTCCAAGCCTACTGAGCAAGCGTAGCTCATCCTGGGGAGGGATGGGAGCCCCAACTGCAGGAATGAGCACGGGAAGCAAAGTGAGTACCCGCATCCATCACTTACACCTCAAGACCGCATTCTTGTTCCACTGTGTGGCTACTGGCACTTTGTTCTGTACATCTACCCAGCAAAACGTGCTGGCCCAAGGAGCGGCCCAGGGCTCGACTCTGAACCCATGGCCGTGAGCACTGCTTCCTGGCCTGAGGACATGATGGGGTCCTGCTTTTGGCGCAGTCTCCCATGACAGCCTGTTTAATGTCCAGGGATCCTATGTGGAGGGACGTGCAAGCTAACCAGAGACCTTGGCCCTGCCAGGGCTGTCTTCTTGTGTAAACACATGCTCTTAATACTAAACACGCCTTGTTAACAGCCTCACTGGCTGACCACAGCCACTACCACGCACAGCAGCTCCCGGGGACACCGAGAGGAAGGGAATTTCTAGTGTGGCCACAGAAAGGAAAAGCTTAGGAAAGGTCAATCAGAATGACTGACTCTGGATTCCACCTCCCCACTGATGCCGGCACTCTAAAGAGAGCAGGAGGGGTAGGAAGGGCCATGAGTAAGACAAAGGGACGTCTTCCCAGATGAGGGCAGAAGGAGCCACCAGCTCAGACAAGCTGAAGGGCTGCCTGCATGGGGGCCCGCCATTGGGGGCCTGACCCAGCTGTGGCTGCAGCCGGTCGGCATAGAGAAAGGGCGAGGGAAGCACAGAACCTAGGCCACAGCCTGCTGTTGCCAAGCTGGGGAGCCAGGAAGAGGGCAAGGAAAAGGATAAAGACCCCCAGGGCTCCCTCAGCCCATCAGGGACACAGTCTTAAGCCTTCGGGACCAAATTCCAAGACCTCATGCTCAGGTCATCTGTGCTGTATCTTCAGAGGGAGGAAGGATAACGGCTGACTTGTCTGGCACAAATGATAAAACTTTCTATTTAAAAACAAAATCAGGGGGCGCCTGGGTGGCTCAGTCGGCTAAACGTCTCCCTTTGGCTCAGGTCATGATCCTAGAGTCCTGGGATCAAGCCCCAAGTCGGGTCCCTGCTCAGTGGAGAGTCTGCTTCTCCCTCTCTCTCTCTCAAATAAATAAAAAACCTTTAAAAATAAATAAAATAAAAACAAAATCAGCTTCCTAAGGCTCTTTGACCCAAAGCAAATCCTGGGGGGAGGAGAGATCACAATCTGAGCATCTGGAGTCCTTGACAACATTCAATTCTAACAAAGAAGTCTGATTTGTCTTCCTGTCTTCTAACTTCTGGCAACTCCCCCCTCTGCAGTTCCCTGGGAAAACAAGAGGCATGTCCATGCCCACAGTGGGTCCAGCTTGAAATAATGTTCTCAGGTCTTTAACCACCCAGCCTTCCCTTCAAGCTGCTCTAATCAGCTCCAGGTTTACGCCACACTGAAGCCAACATTTCCCTCTGTGGCTTCGCTTTCCTATGGGGCGAGTTTCTACCTCCAAAGGGATTCAGAGGTTTCAGATACATCTCATGTCTAAATCACTTTTATTGCTCGCTTTCTTTCACTGCTTTTGGGACTTCTATTATTGATGCTATGATAGAAATAGAAAAAGGGTCACTAAAAGAAAAACTTAAAAATGAAATCTGGGGAGGGGCGCCTGGGTGGCTCAGATGGTTAAGCATCTGCTTTTGGCTCAGGTCAAGATCTCCAGGTCCTGGGATCGAGCCCCTCATCGGGCGCCCTGCTCAGCAGGAAGTCTGCTTTTTCCTCTCCCCCTGCTTGTGTGCTCTCTCAAATGAATAAAATCTTTAAAAAAAAAAAAAAAGGAAATTGGGGGCACCTGGCTGGCTCAGTCTGTGGAGCACATGACTCTTGATCTCGGGGTCATGAGTGTGAGCCCCACATTAGGCATAGAGCTTACTTTAAAAAAAAAAAGGAAATTGATTTAAATATAATCTATGGCATCTAAAAATTTCAGATTTAGAAAGTGCCTCTAATACTCCCTTAACTGGCCTCAGACACACCCGAGCTGCCAGAAGTCAGGGGACACCCGACAGGACAAGATCGAGCGACAAGGTCCCTAGGAGGGCGCTGGGACCAGACGTGAGTGAGAGCATGTAAAAAAATGGGCACAGTCTCCAGCATCTTTGCCTTTTTAATATAAGATTTGTTTTCATCATTTCTGAGTGTAACACATTTCTTCTAAAAATAGAGCTCTTTGCTTGTTCTGAAACTTCACTCCCACTTGGAGGTGACAGGGCGTAAGGCTGACCGTAGCTGTGGGGCGGCGCTGCCAGCGGTCCCTGGCCACAGACTCTTCACGGGACTCTGGGTGCTCACGGCGAGGAGGAGTCCACTGCAAATCCGCGGTACTGAAGAAACACGACAGAAAGTTCCGAGCTCCCATCCATGCCTGGCGTGGACCCACCCGAGCACGGCTCCCACAGGCCACGGGGCCAGATGGCAGCGGCCCTTCCCCCAGGAGGTGCGGACAGAGGGATCCCGCACACATCCACCAGAAGACGGCAGGGTCCCCCTTCTAGCACACCGGTTAAGAACGGCAAGTGCACAAACACACAAGACATAGGGACGCAGGGCTGAGGATGTTACACTCCTGCCCGGGGCCAATGCAGACCTGCATTTAATATCATGGAACTTGCTGGGGTTTTCTCACAACACAGATGAAGAGTGAGAATCTCCCCTTGCCCCCAAGAAGAGCCTGGTTAGCTCCTGAATCCAAAGATGCCCTTGATGTATCCAGTGAGGCCACTCTTGGTCTTCTGCTCCAACTTGTCCTCAAGAGGTGGGAAAGCCACATGGTTGAGGGCCAGGTCAAAGAACAAAGGCTTGCAAGGGATGGGCTGGAATCCCGGCGGGAAGTGCACGAGGTTGGCTTGCTTGGTGACGAGGGAGGGGTCCAGGCAGAATGTCTCAAACCGTTCGACCAGAGGCTGGGAGTCAAACCAAAGGGAGGAACCCAGGAGTTAATCACTGACCACCAGTGGAACACGCACTACGTGCTGAGCACCCAGTTCAGAGCCTACATGGGCTTCCTCGCTTGATCCCCACCAATCTCCTACGAGGGTGTCATCACGTCCCCACCTCATAGCTGAGAGTCACCAAAACCTAGAGAGGTGGAGAGCGGCGTGGGCCAGGCCAGGGGCACAGGCGTACTGGGCGTCCCGGGCCGAGCTCCTAGCCAGCCGCGCCGCACAGCCCAAGTTCCTAAGCTCCTTATCTGGGGCCAGCTAGCTGACACGAGCAAACCTTATACAAGCAGCTGTGATGTCTCTGAGCAGAAGGGAGGCAAGTAGGGGGTTTGCTTAGAGATGAAGCGTTGTCTGTTCTACAACTGAGCACACATTTCTAGTGAGTTATGAATTCTACTCTTTATTCCTCAAAAGCTGCATCCCAGACATACCTTGTTGTCCTTGACTTGGGAGGAAGTCTCCGTTTGGTGGGAGTCACTTGCATCTGAAAGTTGCATAGGGATTCAGTAAGAACAGGGACTTAACACGATATAGTCACAAATGACACCTGTCACATGTATGGGTTCTAAATCCCAAGAGCAAAGGCAGCAACACGTGGGGAGGTTATAGCCCTTTCCTTCCTGGGCCGAGGTCTAAGCAGCGCCGACAAAGAGACGATAAACCCCAGAAGCAACATTGTCAGGCCAGTGGAGCCCCGACGGTTGTACGAAAAATACTATTAAGGAGGAGGAACCTCGGAACTGGTTCTCTAAATTCTTCCACACAGGGGCACCCAGGGGGCTCACTGGGTCAAGCCTCTGCCTTCTGCTCAGGTCATGATCCTGGAGTCCCAGGATCGAGCCCCACATGGGGCTCCCTGCTCAGCGGGGAGCCTGCTTCTCCCTCTACCACTCTCCCTGCTTGTGCTCACTCTCTTGCTCTCCCTCAAATAAATAAATAAAATCTTAAAAAATAAATAAGTAGGGGCGCCTGGGTGGCTCAGTCATTAAGCGTCTGCCTTCGGCTCGGGTCATGGTCCCAGGGTCCTGGGATCGGGCCCCGCATCGGGCTCCCTGCTCTGCGGGGAGCCTGCTTCTCCCTCTTCTACTCCCCCTGCTTGTTCCCTCTCTCGCTGTGTCTCTGTCAAATAAATAAATAAAATCTTAAAAAAAAAAAAAGTAAATAAATAAATTCTTCCACACAGTTTGATGCCTTCATGTGGCAGAAATAATGGCAGAAAAAAATAAAAATCTTACAGATTAACTAGAACAGGAGTGTAGGGGGCGGGAGAGGGGAGGGATACCAGCGAAGGAAATTTGGGAACATGTCACAAGAAGAGGCAAGTGGCTCACCAAGGATGGCTGCTGCCTGCAGAGAACACTTTTCTGACCTCACTTGCGTGATGAGCTCTTGCACGTCGGGCAGGTCCTGTAATGATTCAGAAAAACATGTACTCATGAACCAGAGCCGGGCCAGACAAGTGCGCCAAACTAAGCTGAGCTAAGTGATCCCACCACTATTTTCACAGGATTTTAGACTTTATAAACAGTTTACCCTATTTAAAAAACAAAACAAAACAAAAAACGCTAGCCTGCTAGCTCCGACGATAGAGCATGTGACTCTTAACCTCAGGGTCGTGAGGTCAAGCCCCACAGTGGGCGTGGAGCCTACTTAAAAAAACAAAATGGGCACCTGGGTGGCTCAGTTAGGCGTCTGCCTTCAGTTCAGATCAGGCTCCCTGCTCAGCGGGGACCCGCTTCTCCCTCTGCCCCTCCTCCTGCTCCTCTCTCTCTCACTCGCTCTATCAAATAAATAAAATCTTAAAAAAAAAAAAAAAAAAAAAAGGCACTAACTTGTTCCAGACAGGAAAAGTGATGCCTTAGCTTAAGTAATAATGCCCGGAGACCGTAGCGAGGATAATATTATGAATAAGCATATCACACGCTACATGCATGATGGGCCAGGTGCCTTCTGAGCAGTTCACACAATTGCTAATTCCATTTTCGTAATAATCCTGAATTAATCTGTACTCCACTTTACAGAGGAGGAGACTGAAGCACAAAGGGGCCCCGTGGCAGGCTGCAGTCTCCCACTTGGCAAAATCCGGAAAGATCTGAACCCCTCCCGCTTCTATTCTCAGACTTAGGTCAGACAGGGATTTGTAAACGCCTCTTCCTGCCTCCTGGGATAATCGTCCACACAGTCCGCCCTCACATCCCGGGGCCAAGGACACCCCATCATTACGCTGCCACCATGCTGGTCACATACCCCCTCACCGACTCCTTCCCATCCCCAACCTTCACTGGAGGACCTCCTCCTTCTCGCACGCAAGTCTGTGTGGCTCTGAAGGCAGAAGCCTGGTGTGTATGTTATCCCGGAACCCAGTGCTGTTCTGAGGGAACAGGTGAACGCCCACAGAGCAGCGGCTCCCGCGCCAGCCTGCCCAGGGCAACCCCGGCTGGCCTTTCCGAACGGTCTCCACTAGTAAATAAACGTGCCTGGGTTCCCTGGACCAGTTGGTGCTTCGATCCCTACATCATTACAGCAGTCCACAGCTTAAAAAGCCAGCTGTCATTCAACAAGCAGCAAAACGAACCAAACCACCAAGTACTTTCCATCAGCAGGTAAGCTTTGAGGTATACCCAGATTGCCTGGGGGGGTTGCTAAAAGGCAGATTTTGACTCAGTAGGCCTGGAGTAGGGCCTGGGAGTCTGCGTTTCTAACAAGTTCCCAAATGCTGCTGCTGGTACAGGCACACTTTGTGGGGAAAGGCTTCATCACTGGCTCTCAACTCGGCTGCATATCACAATCAGTGAGGGGCTTTACAAAATCCCAATGCGCACCCCAGACCCTACAGGGATCAGAATCTGGGGGGATGGGACTCAGACAGCCATCTTTTAAAAATCTTTTCAGGTGACTATAACATGTAGCCAAATCTGAGAACAGTACTTGAAGTTTATTTTAACCAGAGGAATGGCTTTCCTTCTTAGTGCCCGAGTCCATCTCAGGCCTGGAGCGCTCAGGGCCGCACCACACCCGCAGCTGGCCAGGGAGGATGGGCCTGAGGTCGTCTCACTGCATAGCTTCCCTGGGCGTGGGGCAAGGAGCAGTGCCACACCTTTAAGCTGTTCCTGAAGGCCCTGGCGTCAGAATTTACTTCGTTTGCGTACTTCAGGACTCGGTCATACAGGACAAGGGCTTCGCTCCACTTCTTCACCAACACATAGGACTGAGCAATGAAAAAACACCTGGCGGGGAAGGGAAAGAACCAGAATATTCTAGAAGATCAAGGCTTTCCTTGAAGTTTAGGCTCAATTTTAGATTTGGAAACAGGCTTCTTAACCTCAGGATCAGTGCAGGGAAGACCCCGACATTCTCCATGCCCCGGCTTGCCAGGCTACCCTCCACTCTTCCCTGTGCTGTGCACGTCCCACACTGTAACAGACCCACTGTATTCTACTTACTGTCTGACTCTGCGGCTCCAAAGGCACATGGTGGAAGCTGGGACAGGCCCGGAGGAGGAATGCTGCCCAAATATGAGTCCCACCCACCGCCCACACGTCCAGCCAGCTCGCTCATCCTTGCTCACCTCTTTTTCAAAAACCAAACCCAAGAATCCTCTTGCTAATGCAAACTATTCCACTGGGGTCAACAGAGCCTGAGGGCTGCTGGTCCCTGACAGAACACGGGCCAGGAAGAGGGCTAACAAGAGCGAAGATGTGGCATGCCAGAGAGTAAGAGAGTGCTGGGGTGTGACGGCCGGGGGGATGGAGGGTGGGGTGGGCAATTACACACCCGGCTCTATTTTGCCATTCTGTCCACACCCTTCTCCTGCTCCACACAGCCCACCTTCAAGTTACAAATAACACGATTCATTTAAAAACAAAAACAAAAAACGGAGCCTTAGCTTTCTCCTAATTCAGTTCAGATTCCACTCTGGTTCTGTTAACTAACACCTTTTCCTACACTTGTTCCTTTTCCACCAGGAGGAAGGAGGGAAGAGGAGGGAGAAGACCTTAACGTGTACCCCCCCACCTCCTCCGCCCTATCCAAAGAGCAAATGAGGTACACTGGAAACTCCCAGCCAGTACCTTTAGCAAAGGCTTCCCTTGAACATGCTGGGCTGACTGTTCTGACCATCGGAAAGGTAACCATACAGCCAACGACCCAATCTTCTGAGTCTGGTCCATGCTCCCAAAGCTCACAGAGCCAGCGGGCAGCATAGGAGAACTCCATCCGCCCCATGGGACCTTACCTATAAGCCTTAAACACCAGCGTCTTGAGGCCTATCTCTTTCTGGAAGGCTCGGTCCTCCTCTAACCCAGGAAGCTGGAGCAATTCCACCAGATTCTGCACGAGAGATACAACAAGAGAACTCATGAAGAGCAGGCCTCAGACTGGGTTTTTGACAGGAGACCTTGTAAAAACACACACAGGCAAAAAGAGAGCCCAGGCCAGCAATAACGGGAAGGTCTGTGAGGAGTGGCCTGGCAGCAGCCCCGCCTAGTGTCACCACCACCCCCTCTCTGCTACCGAAAGCCTGGTTGTCCTTTATGACTCCATTCACACCTCACCTCCTTCCGAGACTTCTCAGACCAAGTCAACTAGAGGGGATCTCTTGGTCTGATCTTTCATTTCAGAGTGGCCCTCCGTCTGGCAGCTCCCATAGATGCCTGGATGGTGTGCATGTGTCTCTCATTCTTACTGATCAACCCCCAGTGCGCCAAGACAGTGTGGCCTCAGGTCTCAGGAGTCCCACAGCACGTGGGAGAGGATCTTGCACAGGCGAGGCGCTCAGGGAACACCCAAGGGCTTGCTGGCCTCTCCGCACCCACACGTTGAGCGTCACGGCTCACGGCTGAGAACAAGGCCTCTCTTCCTGAGCCACTAACAGCTGCTGCTGGTCCCAGCCCCTTCGCTACGCAAAGCTAAGTCATTCTGTGTCTGCGAAGGACAGGCCCTGCTTCCCCAGTCCTCGAGGGTCACCTGCAGAATGATGTCATAGAGCCGGATGAGGTCCTGCGGCCGCGGGGAGCGCTTGCTGTCATCTTCCGGCTGCTGCTGTAGTGCCTTCTGCAGCCCCTTGGCCATGTTCTCGTTCCGCCTGACAGCCGTCGACAACTTGATATAAGTCAGGTAGCTGGAATGTACCACACGTCAGCTCAGGTTATGCTCAGGGAAGCTGGCGTTCTGAGAAGAGCACTGGACCACAAGTTGGGACTGACCTAGGGGAAGGGCGTGGGGGCGAGGGCGTCACACAGCAGGGCCATTTGACCTGGGCCTCAACTCTGGCTGCTATTGGGTGGTAGATCTGCAGGGGGCTGGTATGAGACCTTATGACAAATCTGATTTTAGTTTGAATTATATCCTCTGTTTCTGTCTTAAAGAGCCCCAAAGCTACTGACTTCAGAGGTCGCTGTTAGTCCTTGAGATGATCCATGGATGGCAAACCCGTTCCTGGAACAAGGATCAGTTAACTGCCTGGCCCACATGACAAGGATACTGAGCTCCTACTCATCTGATGACCTTCTCTTCTCAGAAGATACTAAGGGACGCTCTCTTTGGATGGTTATGCGGATGGATCCGGGGGCACCGGGGCATCACAGTTTGAAGGTTTTCTGAGCCCTGTTAAAGCTCTCAGAGTCTTTTCAAGGTTAGGAAGTTGGATCAACTCCTGATTCTGACTCTCTGTGGCTGTTAACTACAAACATGTGCCTTAACCTCCTGGGCCTCGGCTTTCTCACAGGACTGCTGAATACAAGACATTAAATGGTCATTCTTGCTCGACATTCACATAATATCTAATTCCCTCATGTAGATTAAGGTACAGGGAGGTGTTTTTACAAAAAGGGAGGGGTTAGGGGAATGGCTGAAAATGGCCAGGTTCATGAAAAAAGTTACAAGCAGTAACTAAGCAATGAAGATTTCAAGGTCACATGGGGTAGAGAATCTAATGAGAAGTGCACTTTTTCCCAAGTCATTTTACTTCTCCCCACAAAGTTCCAAAACTGTCACTCTTCCTTCCACCCCTCTTTAGGGTGAACAGAATGATCCACACCTTTAAAACAAAATTAAACTTAACAAGGTGATTTAAAAATGTATATGAAAGAGCAAAGGGACAGAAAGCGTCCAGCTGTGTCTGAGGAAAAACCTGCTGGGGGGCTTGCTCCACCAGACACCAAGACTCAAGTCATAGGCATTCACTGTACTGGTGCAAGTACAGAAAATAAATCAGCAGAGCAGAAGAGCATCCAGAAAAGAGCATGAGAGGAGAAAACGGGCTGCATGCCGGACGGAGCTGGCACCGCAGGTGAGTGGGGAAAGGACGGTGCAGTCCATAAACCGCACCCTAACAATCCATCATCCTCACGCAAAAAGGTGAAGGAGATCCTTACACCACACTCAAAAATAAACTCCAGAGAGAATCAAACTGGAGTTGAAACTGAACTTAAATGTAAAAGGGATGACAGAAAACATTCGGAACACAGAGGAGAGTAATTTTCGGAGCCTGGCAAAAGGAAAGCAGTTACCTCTGGAAGAGAAAGAGGAATAACCAGCGTGGGGCCAAAGGGAGCTTCAAAGTTACTAGTTGTTTTTCTTTTTCTTAATGTATAAAATTTAAAATTGTATGTATAATAGGATAACATACAAATGCCATATATACACTCCTATGTGATAAAACATGCATATGTACGTTAGTATTATCCGCTAAATAATAAATCAGAAATTAAAATGCACGTAAACATTATATATACTCTTTCATTTCAAGGATATATTTTACTACAGTGCTAAACAGTAAAAAAATTATAGCCCTTACCTGTGCAGGTATTGAAGATTAGATACCTTCCCCGACTCCCCTTCAAGGGTATAATCTCTCTGTTTCTGTGGAAAGCAATAAAGGTAAAGATAAAACAGCTGATCCCGCCCTTGGCTCTGACCACCTCATTCCATGGTGTGGTCTCCAAAGTGCCTGAGAACACAGGCACAGGCTCTAGTAAATTAGGGGTCCTGAAATATCAAAGATCTCCTGGGCATATTCTAGAACAAGGCCACACAGTTGTCACCAGCATCTAAAAACTGGACTTAAGTAGGAGAGTTCAGAGAATGGCCAGTCAGGCTTCCTGTCCACTGCTCCCGTGTCCAGACCCAAAGCATGAACAGCAGACAGTCCACAGCCCATGGCACCATTTCCGGGTTTGTGCCTTAGACCCACATTCTGAGATCTAACCCCTTAGGCTGTCAGCTCAGCCTTTTGTGGTTGGTTGAACAATGGCTCCTCAAGATACATACATCCCAATTCCAGGACTTGTGAAGGTGTTACCTCACAGGGTTCAAGATGGGATGAAGTTAAGGATCTCTTAATTAGCTTGGATTATCCAGGTGGGACCAGTATAATCATAGGTTCCTTCTAAGAGGGAGGCAGGAGGGCCGGTGACAGACAGAAGTTATTGGGACTGAAGTAGAAGTCAGAAAGGAGTGAAGATGCTAAGCTGCTGGCTCTGAACATGGAGGAAGGGGCCACAAGACAAGAAGTGTAGGTGGCCTCTAGAAGTTGGAAAATGCATTCTCTGGAATGCTAGAAATGGATTCCTCCCTTAGAACTTCCAAAGGAGGGGTGCCTTGGTGGTTCAGTCGGTTAAGTGTCCAACTCTTGGCTTTGGCTCAGGTCGTGATCTTAGGGTCGTGGGATCGAGCCCTGCGTCAGGCTCCACGCTTAGTGCGGAGTCTGCTTGAGATTCTTTCCCTCTCCCTCAGCCCCTCCCCCTGCTCACGTTCTCTCTCTCCCCCTCTAAAATAAAATAAAAAAAAAAAATAACAAAAAAAAACCCTTGCAAAGGAATGCAGTCCTATGAACTTTTTTTTTTTTAAGATTTTATTTATTTATCTGACAGAGGGAGACACAGCGAGAGGGAACACAAGCAGGGGGAGAGGGAGAAGCAGGCTTCCCGCTGAGCAGGGAGCCGGAAGTGGGACGACCTGAGCCAAAGGCAGACACCTAATGGCTAAGCCACCCAGGGGCCCCGCTATGAACCTTTTTTAGATTAACAACCACCCAGGGGCGCCTGGGTGGCTCAGTCGTTAAGCGTCTGCCTTCGGCTCAGGTCATGATCCCCGGGTCCTGGGATCGAGCCCCACGTCGGGCTCCCTGCTCTGTGGGAAGCCTGCTTCTTCCTCTCCCACTCCCCCTGCTTGTGTTCCCTCTCTCGCTGTCTCTCTCTGGCAAATAAATAAATAAAATCTTAAAAAAAAAAACAAAAACCACCACCCAAAGCTGTGAGAGAATAAATGTGTGTTGTTTTAAGCCACTAAGTCTGTGGTAATGTTACAGCAGCCATAGAAGAAACTAAGACACTGTGGTATCACCATCTTCATTACCCTCTGTGAGGTGTCCCTGCAACTGCTGTTGAGTTCAAGGTGAATGATGGAGGGCAGGGCTCTGTATGTAGCGACTAAGTGGATGAAGGTAAGTATAATATACAAAGGCAGCTTAATGGGAAAAGGAAATGGGACTACAGCTTAACAAATATTCATTGAACATTTTATACTCAAGGCACCATGGGCAGATGGTAAACTATATAGCTGTTTTTAATATGCTTATAATCTTGGAAAAAATAGGACAGAAAAATATAAAACAATATACGAAATGTTAAAAAGCAATTCTTGATTAACTACCAAACAAAAATTACAGCCACAAGTACCAGATATTTAGAACACGGGGAGATGCTGGGCTAGGATGGTGCCGGCAGGCTTCTCAAGAGATGATGAACTATGAGCTGGACACTGAACACCAGACGGGGGCTGGACAGGCGAAGAGGGAGAGGACGACAAGCCAGGTGTGAGGAGGGAAAGGAGAACAGTGTGGTTAGTGCACGGGGGTGGGAGAGGCAGAGTAACAAGACAGTGAGTACAGCAGCGTGACGCAGAGGACCCAGGGGGGAGCAGCAGAGTGTGATCTGGAAACAGACACCGGCTCATGGAGTTGGAACTGCACTTGTTAAACCAATGGGCTCTCAAGCAGGGTGCACACGACCCGACTTCTTATACTGGGGTATAAGAAGAAAATCAGAACTTCTATTTTTCTCATTTCTACTGAATAAAGTATATAATTTATAAATAAATGTATCAGAGGTACATGCTGAATTCTACTTACGGGTTGCATTATCATGAAAGTTTGCAGCCCACTGCTCTAGACCTGGGAGATGGGATCTAGAAAGATCCCATGTTTGCTGCTGGCAGGAAAGACCTGGAGAACTGAACCCAGACCAAGATGGGAAAAGCCATCAGACTTCCATAGCAGTCCAGGCATAGGACAAAATCAGAAACAGGGCAGGGGCGAGGGATGGAAAAGTGGAGAGAGAAGTCAAAGGGAGAGCTAGTAGGATTTCTGGTGATAGGGAAGAAAGAGACAAAGACAGTCCCAAGGTTTTCAGCCTAGATGCCCGAATGAAATCATAGTGACATTAGAAAAAGGGAGCACTGGAAAAGTCCACCTGGAGCCATGAATTTGCAACCAAAGGCTTCACAGGTAATAAATGAATCCATTAGGAAGAACAGGATGGAGAGAAAATTTCTCAACCTGATGGGGAGTTCAGAGGCTTCTGTCGTTTGTCAGCCCATCACTAGATCTAAAAATACCTTGGCTAAGAGTCTGTGCACTCAGACCACTGGGCCCCCCCCCCCCCCCACCCCCGCCCCGAGAACAAGACACACAGACTGAGAAGGAGCTCAGCCAGGAGCAAGAGCCGGTGGCCCAGCTGACAGTCCTACCTGATCGGGCTTGAGCTCTTCCCGCACGGCCTGGATGGCGTCCCGACACTCACTGAGCATGGATTCAAACAGACGCTCCTTGGTTTCTTCACTTTCAGCCTGAACAAGGGCAGAATGCAGTAAAAAAATTTTCCTCTGAGTAAGCTACAGTATTCTAATGGGAGGAGGGAACAACTGTGCCTTGATTCCCCCCCATCATACACAAACACACACATCCAGCCAGAAACACCCCAAATGAGAGATCGTTTCAATTGTCACTAGTCTCTACCAGGTAAGATTTTTCTTATAGGCTTATTCATTATTCATACGGAAACGGAATGATATATATATAGATAGATAGATATACACATGTATGTATAAATATGAAGTGAGCACACTGAAAAAGGATCTGCATAACTGATCTGAAATGATCTGTCAAACAACAGATGCTTTAAATTTTTTCCTATCATAGAACTTTCTACTACTTTCCTCCACCATTTCCGCCTCTGCTCAGGACCTGCCCCCGACATCCCTGAAACACGGCACACGAGAACAAACGGTCTCAGGCCTACTGTGTGCCTGCAGAGTTACCCTTACAAACGTACCCCGAAGACTTGCCTATCCTAGACTTCTTTTAGGTCCAAGTGAGTAACGTTACTAACCAATACCAAGTCAAAAATATATTTCTCCTAAGGATCACACGAAGCTCCTTTCACCACAGAAATTGTGCCCTTAGATATTCCCTGTGGGTACGCTGAGGTTGACAAGCACTCCATGACAGTCTGCACAAGGTTCAAGGGCGTCACCCCTCTATTAGCCAGCTGGGAAAAGGGAAAAGTGATTCATTAACGGAGTACCTGCCAAACCACATTACCATTCTAAAGAATCTGACTGAGCTGGTAGGAGTGGATGAGAGGCAGAAAGGAGATGAACTTGTGTTGCCGGCAGACCCACTGTGACATTAAAACATCAACACTCCATTATTATATTTGACTTTCCACAGAAACATCCAGTCGGATCTCTTGACATTCAACTGACCTCTAAGATAGCCCAAAAGAAAACCCATTACTGCCCACTCCTTTAAGAAGTTGGTAGGGGCTTAAAGAAAAACCTTTCCTTCCCTTAAGAACTCTTATGTTTTTCCTAGTTTCCAGTGTGTGTGGGGGGGAAAAACTTCCTTGTAAATTACCCAATATAAATCAAACATACTTTTCTACTTATATTGACTTTTCTGTTGCTCACTAACTTAGGAAAAAATCAGGGGCACACTCATTCTATAAATCTCTAAAGGCAAACATAGCCACTATTAATGTACTGAAACCTAAACAGCATTGTCCAACAGAACTTTCTGTGATGGGGCACCGGGATGGCTCAATCCGGGGAAACATGAGACTCTCCATCTCCAGGATGTGAGTTCGAGCCCCACACTGGGTGTACACATTACTTAAAAATAAAATCTTTGGGGCACCTGGGTGGCTCAGTTGGTTAAGCGACTGCCTCCAGCTCAGGTCATGATCCTGGAGTCCCGGGATCGAGTCCCACATCGGGCTCCCTGCTCAGCAGGGGGTCTACTTCTCCCTCTGATCCTCTTCCCTCTCGTGCTCTTGGTCTCTCATTCTCTCTCAAAATAAATAAAATCTTTAAAAAAATAAAATAAAATAAAATAAAATAAAATAAAATCTTTGGGATGCCTGGGTGGCTCAGTGAGTTAAGCATCTGCCTTCGGCTCAGGTCACGATCTCCGGGTCCTGGGATCGAGCCCCGCACTGGGCTCCCTGCTCAGCAGGGAGTCTGCTTCTCTTTCTCCCTCTGCCTTTGCCCCTCCCCACCACTCATTGTCTCTCTCAAATAAGTAAGTAAAATCTTTAAAAAAAAAAATAACATAAAATCTTTATTAAAAAAAAAAAAAAAAGAACTTTGTGATGATGGAAACCCTCTCAGCCACCCTGTCCAGTCCAGCAGTCATCAGCCACATGTGCCTACTGAGCACCTGAAATCCTCATTAATTTAAGTGTAAACAGCCACAGGTGTTCAAGTGTCTAGTGTACGCAACGGCGCAGAGAAGCACTTCACATAAAACGCCGTTAAGCAGCAACTCAAGTTAGCAAGACTCTTCGTAGTAACAGTCTTGCTTGCTGGCCAAATGTTCTGAAGCACAAATCCTGTGGACGGGGGCAGCCGTGTAACAGTTAACGACCTGACTCGGGTGTGTGAAGAGACTCGGCAGCAGGTGCCGTGTGTGCGCGTGTGTGTACGATACACGTACGTACACACACACACACACACCCCGGAGCCACACTGTGCGCACACACA
>NW_022589744.1:11891793-12051434 GCF_004348235.1 Phoca vitulina
GTACACACACACACACACACCCCGGAGCCACACTGTGCGCACACACACACTGTACACACACACAGTGTACACACACACAGTACACACACACACACACACTGCGCACACGCACACAGTACACACACACACACCCCGGAGCCACACTGTTAGCAGGCAGGATGAGCTCATGCATCAGTTCTGATGTCTTACAATCTGGCAGATATACCACCAACACCATTTTAAGAAGTTCGACATTTGGGGCAATGGGTATATAAAGAGAAGAGTAAACTTCATTTCACCAGCTACACAGGATTTGTCTGCTTTACTGTAGAGAGAGTGCAGCTCAAATAAAAAAAACTAAAATGATGCAAAATATAAACCTCTTTACTGCCATGTATTACTCTTGTTCCCTCAGAATAAGGACACCTCTACATCAAGGTGCTGAACGTAAGCAAACCTTCCACTGCTTCCACAGAAGTCTAAGTTCCACTGGGAACTTTACCGAAGACTGAAACCACACTGCAGGAAAAAGCCCATCGGAAGGGGAGAGCTTCAGTCACTTGGGTTTTCTGCCACCGACACTGCACGGTGACTCAGAGATCACTAATCTCTGCAGCAGAGGTTCTCAGGGTTCTCCCTGGGCTGAACAAAATGTCTCCAAGTAGGAAGCCTGAAATGTACTTTGCTACTTCACTCATATTTACATACCTATCTTGGAGGCTAAAATCATCCTGAAAAGACAACGAACAAGAAACACCTCTCTACACGCAGAGGCAGGATTCCTCAGCATCTACATGCAGACCCAAGTCAGTCATGGAACCAACAAGAATGGGCTCCTAAACCCAAGCGGCAAACTCCCTGCATAAGACTTTATGGTCTGCCTGCACCTTTTTCCAGGCGTGCCTCTGAGACAGAGAAATCTTCAACCCAGAAGTAATGTGTTACTTGGACCTAATAAATAAAAACAAATTCTAGATCAATTTTTATAAAACTTGGAACACCCCAAGATGTGCTGACAGCCTCAAGATGTGTCTCAAGGACCTGAAGAGGGAATGCAGCTGCTGTGTGTCCTGAGGTAGAGACCCCCTGCTATTCAAGAGAGTTTCCAGATTGTTTTCACTTGTCTACAAAGACTGCTGGAAGGTGGCGGTGTGACTAAGAGACAGACAAGGCGAGTATGACCACATTCTCCACCACACCCACAGGAGAACCAAGGGAATGGGAACCAAGCCTTCCCCAGGCCACTAAGGTCCAGGAAACAACACATGGAAATCTGGTAAAGGAGAATACAAACCGCACTTAGGAACAGCTTTTTTTTTTTTTTTAAAGAGAAGGACAAATGGTCTCCCTTTCGCCCACACATTAAATTATTAACCATAACCCAAGGATAAAACTCATCAAACCGGCCATCTCTCCAAAAGAGCTGACAACATCCTCACAATGCAACCACCAGTGACAAGTCAGGCAGAATCAAGGATTAATAAAACAAAACAGAAACAAATTATAAAGTAACACAATTATTCAGCCCAAGAAGACATAAAGCCTGGCTCAGGAGACCAAGAATTTTGCAACTGGATTTTGGCAGCGGATTAATTCCCTGCTCTTGTCTTTTCAGTCTAACACTTTATCTCCCTGAATTATTTCTTCCTTCTATGCTTTTCAGTAAACTGCTGTTAGTCTAGTATTTAAATGTCACAAAACCTCTACAAGCAAGCATAAACGGCCTACCAAATGCTTGCATTCCAGTCCCTACGGGGGGCAATACCAACACTAGCCAGGCGAAGAAACATGAAGAGGCGCCTGGCCGGCTCAGTCGGTGGAACGTGCGACTCTTGATCTCTCGGTTGTGGGTTCAAACCCCATATTGGGTGTGGAGATTACTGAAAAGTAAATCTTTACGAAGAAAAAAAAAGAACATTGAAACCAAGAGCCCTGCATCTCCAAGGCACTGCTCTTGGTCCCCAGGGCAGGGAACAACCCACACAATGAGAATAGGGAAGGTGGAGAAGACCTGTGTGACATCCAGCCAAATAATCTGGTAGTGGCACCAAGGGGCACGTGGTTCTTCCTGGGATTAACCTCAAATGGCCAAAGGGCATTTTCCCTAGTTAATAACCCATGGTTGATTCAATTCAATAGATATTTAATCAGCTACAGTGCTAGACCCGACATCTAAGGATTTAACTGAACTTTATTTCATACTGTACTTGAATTATTTTACTTAATGGCTAGATTTGATACATATGTGTGTATAGGACAGTAGACACTGAACTGTTTTAATGTTAAAACCTTACCAGGATTCCCTGGGATTGACACACATTTTGTCTGATCTACATCTTTCACATCTGCCACATTATTTAAAGACCTCTGATACTTAGAAGGGACCCTAATGCACTGTAAGATCTTTAACAACCAGAGAACTGTATTCACTGCAATCAGCACATTAACCAGGCACTTAATAGGGGCTAACACTACACATCCAACAAACACTGAAATGATAAGGAAATATTATAAATTTTATGTCAATAAATTCAACAATGTACACGAAATTAATAAATGCCTTTTAAAAATAAGACTCATCCAAAGGACATAAGATGAAACAGAAAATCGGAGTAGCTCTTTATCTCATAAAGGAATTAAATTTAAAACAAGCAACAAAATTTAAAAACCTTCCCGTAAATATCAAATCATTATGCTGTACACCTGAAACTAATGTTTTATGTCAATTATATCCCATCCCAAAAAAGGAAAAACAAACCCTTCCTACAAAGAAAACTCTAAGCCCAATAGTTTCACTGGTGAATTACAACAAACATTTGAAAAAGAAAAATACTGGTATTACATAAATTCTTTCAGAAATAAGGAAGGAAAATCTTCAAACTTGTTTTTTTTTTTAAAGATTTTATTTTATTTATTTGACAGAGAGAGAGAGAGACAGCTAGAGAGGGAACACAAGCAGGGGGAGTGGGAGAGGGAGAAGCAGGCTCCCGGCCGAGCAGAGAGCCTGATGCGGGGCTCGATCCCAGAACCCTGGGATCATGACCTGAGCTGAAGGCAGATGCTTAACGACTGAGCCACCCAGGCGCCCCCAAACTTGTTTTATGAGGTGTGTACAACCCTGATACCAAACCCTGAAAAAAGACATTCTAAGAAAATTATAAGCCACTTCCTCATGTAAATAGATGCAAAATTCTTAAATAGTAGCAAATGAAATCCAGCAATGTATAAAAAGTACAATAATATACCATAACCAAGTGGGGTTACCTCAGATATACAAGATTGATTTAACACTGAAAATTACGTTAATAGCCTTCAAATATTCCTCCCTCTTCAGCCTTTACTCTCAAATTGAAAGATGTGAAACTGTCCTCAGTACGGCTCCCTCTAAGCCTCTGCTTTCTTACAGCCTTCACACACTCCACCGTAGCCCATGGAACAGCAATTAAACACCCGTATGCCATTCCTGCTTGCCAAAGCCTTTTTTTTTTTTTTAAAGATTTTATCTAATCATTTTAGAGAGAGAGAGATAGTGAGAGCAGGAACACAAGCAGGGGGAGTGGGAGAGGGAGAAGCAGGCTTCCCGCGGAGCAAGGAGCCCCAAGGACCCTGGGATCATGACCTGAGCCGAAGGCAGACACTCAAGGACTGAGCCATCCAGGCGCCCCTTGCCAAAGCCTTTTAATTTTCTTTCATCTCTTCACAAATATCTAATAAATAATTAAAATACGTAGAGCTAGTCAAAGCATGGTCCTGGGACCAGCAGAATTAGCATCGTTTGGGAACTTATAAGAGAAGCAAATTCTTGGGCCCCAATGCAGACTTACTAAATCAAAATCTCTGGCGGGTGGGGCCTTGAGTACTTTTTTTTTAATGATTTTATAACTTTTTTCATCAGTGTACCCTTTCCCCATCCCGCCCAACCACCTCCTCTCTGGTATATCCTAGATTCTATACATTATAATCTATGTTATATACTATATTCTTTTAATAAAATATGCTAGGGGAGAGAAAACATTTAGAAAGTCATATGGAAAATACATTCACAGCATTGTATTATATTTATCAAAAGAAAGTCCACCTGTAAGTGGACCTACACAGTTCAAACCTATGTTGTTCAAGAATCAACTGTTATTTTTTTTTAAAATCTATTCAATGTTGGAGTAACACTGCTGTTTTGTCAAGTAGGCTCTAACATGGGGCTTGAATTTACGACCCTAAGATCAAGAGCTGCACGCACCACCGACTGAGACAGCCAGGTACCCCAACATTGCTCTTTTTTTCTTGCCATTACTACCAAAATTTTGGTCACTCTTGAACTGCTTTAGAAGGAACAGCTACAGGGCACCTGGGTGGCTCGGCTGGGTGTCCAACTCCTGGTTTCAGCTCAGGTCGTGATCTCAGGGTCCAGGGTCATAAGACTGAGCCCCATTGTCGGGCTCCTCACTCAGTGGGGAGTCTGCTTGAGAGTCTCTCTCCTTCTCCTCCCGCCCCTCCCCCCGGAGAGCACACTCTAATAAATGAATCTTAAAAAAAAAAAAAAAAAAAGGAGCAACAGTGACCTGAAGACCCAGAAGTGAACCCTTCATATATGCTAACACTCAAATCTGAGAGTAATCCTTTTAAAAATGTACACAAAGCTCAACTAGTCATCACGATTGAAATGATCTTCAATTTTAAAAGCAATGGCTTCAAGTGCAATTGTAAAATGCTTTTACTTCATCTAATATAGCTCAAGCTGATTTTATGAATAAGGCAAAAGATCTCCACCGTGTGGGTTTTTATTTTTTAATTATGCATACAAAGCAGGAGAAAGATAAATTCAGATAAAACCCCACTATCCCTTCTCTTTCCACATGGGAAACTCCCCTGCCCCAACTAATCTACTAAATTGGAGAGGACTATTTGCTTCAATTAACGTTCTGCTCATTCCATCTAATCCAGGGGCCCAGGACTCTGCTTTTGTACCATGTACCATATTAAGATTACATTAGCTATTCACCAAAGCGAAGTAAAATGATCCTGTTACTAGCCTTCCTGATACATGGAAAAGTTCAAGGAACACGAGCTTTGGAGTCAAAAGGGCATGGTTTATAGGCAAGCACTCCCTTCTATCAGACGAGTATGGCTCAAGTTATATGGTCTCTCTCAGACCTGTTTTCCCATCTGTACAATGAGAGTATCACCCACCCCATAAGATTAAAAAAGTAAAAACTTGAAAGCTTTTTTTTTTTTTTTTAAAGGTTTTATTTATTTATTTGACAGAGAGAGAGATAGCTAGAGCAGGAACACAAGCAGGGGGAGTGGGAGAGGGAGAGGCAGGCTTCCCGCCGAGCAGGGAGCCCGATGTGGGACTCGATCCCAGGACCCTGGGATCATGACCTAAGCCGAAGGCAGACGCTTAACGACTGAGCCACCCAGGCGCCCCAAAACTTGAAAGCTTTAAACAGTGTATCTGGGACATTAAGGAAGACTATTACCCTCCTTTGCTCATCTCTGAGGTGTCTCTGTCCAAGTGACCACCATGTATTTTTAAATTTTGTGAACTGATACATAAGACCATGGAAAATCGTTATAACATGCTAAGAAAAACAGGATTCAAAATCAGATTGCAGTATGATTTCTACAAGTAAAAAAATGCGTAACATCACTTGTGAACATGAAAAAGGCTAAAAGGAAATCCAGCGTTGTCCTTTTTATGAGCAAATGCAACATCAATGAAGGTATATGGGAAATGGGACTTTAAAACATTTACCTTTTCTAAACTTTAAGCTAAATAACTTTTTAAAATTAGTAAATGTTAGCGTTCCTTGTCCTTTAATATACGTGTGGCCCATTCCTAAAGAGACCCATTTAATCTGCCGCATGGCCACCCCCCAACCCTGACCGCAGCCAGAACTCCTGCCCCATTGTCACTGACGGCAGCTCTTCTCTTCCAGAACATACCACAGTGAACAAAAGAATTAACCCAACCACATAAGCTCAAGAGCTGCTATGAGAATCGAAGTCCAGAAGAGACACTACCATACAACAGTGCCAATGAAATGCTCTCCAGAAAAGCTTCTCAGTCTTTTAAAGGACAAATCAACTTACTAGTATTGCTCTCGTCTTCTGCCCTTTATGCAAATCGAAGAGAAACGAGAGAAGCAACACACAACCTAGACAGAGGCACAAAGAAGTTCTCCCACTGTTGAAAGCTGTCCTCAACCCAGAGTAGCTACTTCGGAAGAAGTCACTGAAAAGTTTGGACGCTTAAAACAACTGATGAGCACAACCAACAAAGCACTCCCACGTACAGATTATTCAGGGTGCAATGGCTTACTGTGAAGGGGCAGGAAACGCCCCTGGGGCAAGCTGCAGACCTGCTCAGCAGCTGGGTGTTTTTTTAAGATGCTCTTTACCCCATGGAGGAAGAGATCCAGAAAGTGTCTTCATCACTGTCTACTTTGTACAAAGCAAGATCACCAGGATCTCTCATCTTTTGGAACTTATTCAGTTGTTCATACCCACGAACAGGTAACAATTATGGCCATAAGCAACATCGAGCAGTACCACTTTGCATGAACATGGCGTAAACGCCACATGTAGAACAAGATATTCTGGCTTAGCCAGACTCTCCTGGAGAGGCTCAGGAATGACAGGGGCCCCTTCAGGGACAGAAGGCTAGCACAAGAGGTCAGAGAGACATAACAGTAGGCTGCTGCACCACCTGCTGGGCCGGACGGGACCCCTCGCATTAAGCCAGCCTCTCACCGCTCTCATTTCCACGTCCACGTCGAGGACTGCCGCTGCCAATTATCTTTGCCCTCTCAATGCAAGAACTCTCCTATGAGCTCAACTTTTACAATAATTTGGTGACCAAATCTCAAATAGCATTAAGACAAATTTTTGCTTTGTGAGAAATGAACACCCATCTACATCGTAAACACACAAGGACAACTTCAGACACACACGGAAGAGGGAACGGGCAGCTGCCCCTCACCTGGGCAATGGCTGCTTCGTTATCAGCCAATCCCAATAAAAAGATCCTCACTTTGTCGATCTTCACTGGAACCGTTCTCCCTCTCCATTCCACTTCGCTCATGGTGGCTGCCTGTTTGGCCCGAGTCTGAGTGATCAATGCCTGGAAAGTTTTCAAAAGTCAAAGCTTTAATTGCTGGTGGTGAAAGGCAGAAAGAACTGTTAGTTGTCTCTTTCTATAACTAACATATTAGGCCTTACAGAGTAGTATACAAATTGTATTTAAATTCCTCCATGGTATCATCTTTTTTTTTTTTTTTTAAAGATTTTATTTATTTATTTGACAGAGAGAGAGAGACAGCAAGAGAGGGAACACAAGCAGGGGGAGTGGGAGAGCGAGAAGCAGGCTTCCTGCCGAGCAGGGAGCCCGATGTGGGGCTCGATCCCAGGTCCCTGGGATCATGACTTGAGCCGAAGGCAGACGCTTAACGACTGAGCCACCCAGGCGCCCCTTGGTATCATCTATCTTAGCTTATAGAAACTCAAACATTAAAAGGACATAACAGAAAGTTAAAAAAGAGCAACACTGGGGCGCCTGGCTGCCTCAGTCAGTAGATCATGTGACTCTTGGCCTGGAGGTAATGAGTTCAAGCCCCATGCTGGATGTGGAGCCTACTTAAAAGAATAATAATGACAAAAAATTTCTGAAAACTTAAAAAAATTAAAAAGAGCAACACTAAGTTTCAGTAAGAGTATAGGAGAGAAACTATCTGTATATTCTATAAACAGAAATGTAATTTAGTAGAAACTTCCTTAAAGATATTTGTCAATATGAATCAAAAGCTTCCAAAATATTCAACCCCATACTTAGGAATGTATCTTAAGGAAATAACTAAGAATGTGTACAAAAACACTGATATTCATGGTAATACTATTTATCACTTAACAATAGTGAAGTGCTCAAATGAAGCAGACTTCAGTACAATAGAGTACTACGTGGCTATCAAAACATGACAGTGTAGGAATATTTACTGAAGTGGAAAAAAAAACCACTCGAGATGTTATATTTAAAAACCACGTTACTGGGGTGCCTGGGTGGCTCAGTTGGTTAAGCATGTGCCTTTGGCTCAGGTCATGATCCTGGGGTCCTAGGATCGAGCCCCACATTGGGCTCCCTGCTCAGCAGGGACTCTGCTTCTCCCTCTCCGACCGCCCCTCCCCCCCCGTTCATGCTCTCTCTCTCAAAATAAATAAAATCTTTAAAAATTAAAAAAATAAAAAGCACGTTACTGAACAGTGTATACTGAGATCCCTTTTTTTTTTTTTAAGATTTTTATTTATTTATTCGACAGAGAGAGACACAGCAAGAGAGGGAACACAAGCAGGGGGAGTGGGAGAGGGAGAAGCAGGCTTCCCGCGGAGCAGGGAGCCGGATGCAGGGCTCGATCACAGGACCCTGGGATCATGACCGGAGCCGAAGGCAGACGCTTAAGAACTGAGCCACCCAGGCGCCCCCTGAGATCCCATTTAAAAAATATATGCCTTGGGACCCCTGGGTGGCTCAGTTGGTTAAGCATCTGCCTTCGGCTCAGGTCATGATCCCAGGGTCCTGGGATTGAGTCCCACATCAGGCTCCTTGCTCAGCAGGGAACCTGTTTCTCCCTCTGCTGCCACTCCCCCTGCTTGTGCCCTCCCTCTCTCTCTCTGACAAATAAATAAAGTCTTTAAAAACAAACATATACATATATGAGCGCGTGCGCCTTTTTGGGGCAGCTGGGTGGCTCAGTCAGTTGGGTGTCCAACTCTTGGTTTCAGCTTGGGTTGTGGTCTCAGGGTCATGGGATTGAGCCCTGTGTTGGACTCTGCACTCAGCAGGGAGTCTGCTTGGGATTCTCTCTCTCTCTCCCTCTCCCCCAGCCTGTGCTCTTTCTCGCTCTAAATAAAATCTTAAAAAATATATGTACATATACCTTTCTTTCCTACGTATACAAAAATCTGTAAGCTATTCATCACCTTAGTAGTAGTGGTTACCTCTGATTTTACCATGTGATTTTAGTTTTCCCCCATCTTTTGTATTTCCTACTTTCTCTATTTTCCTACATTACTTGCCTAGAAAATAAATGAAATAAAAAAACGAATACTTTAAAATATTAAATGAAAAAAGTTTGTTAAAAATACATGGATATAAATATGCATATATTAATAGCAATTACAATGAGTACTGAGATGATGAATTACTTCTTTTTCTAGACTTTTTCCAACCAAAGACTTCACAAAAACGTACAGACTAGATTACCTCCAATTTTTCAGCCAGAAGACCCTCAGTGCCCCCAGACCTCAATCTCATCTGCATAAGTTCATTGATAGCGGACTGGTCCCCTGAGAAAGAGAGAGCTGTTGAGCAGCAATCCTCAAGGGTCTGGTCTGATCTCTCAAGAACCACTAGATTCAACTCCAAGCTCTTCCTCTTGCACAGGCACAGTTCAGTGAACCTCAAGTCCTTTCACAAAGCTCTTGAGGAGTACAGAAGTTGGCGGGATGGAAACAAAGCACAGGAACTGCCTTCTGTGACTTTAAGCTGGGCTAATGTCGACAGCTCTACTTTTCTCATCAGCCAAAACCCGTGCCGAGGACGGATGCAGGGACAAGGAAAGCACGAAAGTTAAACAAATCCTCTAGGCTCTCCGGGATGAACCACCACCAGCCCACCCGTCTGTGCTGCACTCAGCCCCTGCTCACCAATGTTATATGCACAGTAGCGGATGTTGGGTGAGATCTCTTCCACACGCTGGTTGTACAGCACGGCCTGCTCTTCTGTGAAAGCACTGGCCAGTTTCTCGTAGATAGTTCTGCGAGGAAAGAAACACCAGCTTTCACAGCAGCCTTACTTCAAGAAAATAAAAAAGAACACGATGGCTAAAAACAAAACACGGCACTTTGAGACCCTTCTACCAACTATGAGAACTGGCACGGTTCTAAGGATGAATGAGAATAATCAATATTCCTAAAAGGGAAGGGAAGGAAAACAAAATAAGTAACTGGGGCTTGCTCAGTCGACTGGGTGTCCAACTCTTGATTTCGGCTCAGGTCATGATCTTGGGGTCATGAGATTGAGCCCCATGTCAGGCTCCGCACTCAGCAGGGAGTCTGCTCGAGATTCTCCGTCTCCCTCTGCCCCTCCCCACTGAGTGCTCTCTCCCACATGCACACTCTAAAATAAATAAATCTTAACTAAATAAATGAATAACTGTACTTCTGTAGAAACAATCATTAGGTGATCTGCAGCTTGAAAGGGACTATGTACAATCGAAATTGGCCATGGCTTTTGAACCAGAGGACTTACTTGCATTTATTAAAAGCCTCAATCGCAGCTTTCCATTCTTGATGTTCAAAACGCAGCATTCCTGAGAGGTAAGCCGTGTAAGCCTGGAAAGGGGAAGAAGGGAGCTGCTTCAACACCCAAGAGCCAAGGCCACCGCTCAATCTCCTCCACCTGCTTTCAGCTTTGACATCAGGAATACAGAGATATTCATCAGGGTGATTTTATTTTATTTTATTTATTTATTTTTAAGAAGGCTTCAAGCCTGGAGCCTAACATGGGGCTTGAACTCAACACTAAGATCAAGACCCGAACTGAGATCAAAAGTCACTCAACCAACTGCGCCACCCAGGCACCCCTATTCAGGGTGATTTTAACAGAGAAAATTTATTGGGGCGCCTGGGTGGTGTAGTCAGCTGAGCGACCAGCTCTTGGTTTCAGCTCAGGTCATGATCTCAGGGTCATGGGATCAAGCCCCACATCGGGCTCCGCGCTCAGAGAGCAGAGTCTGCTGAAGACTTTCTCTGCCCCTTCCCGCGGCACACTTGCTCTCTCTTTAAATAAATAAATCTTTTTTTAAAAAAGAGAGAGAAAGGGTGCCTGGGTGGCTCAGTCGTTAAGAGTCTGCCTTCGGCTCAGGTCATGATCTCGGGGTCCTGGGATTGAGCCCCGCATCAGGCTCCCTGCTCAGCGGGAAGCCTGCTTCTCCCTCTCCCACTCCCCCTGCTTGTGTTCCCTCTCTCGCTGTCTCTGTCAAATAAATAAAATCTTTAAAAAAAAAGAGAGAGAAAACTTCATTTAATAAAATGTGATACACAGGGGCACCTGGGTGGCTCAGTTGTTAAGCGTCTGCCTTCAGCTCAGGTCATGATCTCAGGGTCCTGGGATCGAGC
Organism: Phoca vitulina; assembly: GCF_004348235.1. Lineage (NCBI taxonomy): Eukaryota > Metazoa > Chordata > Mammalia > Carnivora > Phocidae > Phoca > Phoca vitulina. The sequence continues at coordinate 11,902,942 of NW_022589744.1, forward strand.
CCCACATCAGGCTCCCTGCTCGGCGGGAAGCCTGCTTCTCCCTCTCCCACTCCCCCTGCTTGTGTTCCCTCTTGCTGTGTCTCTGTCAAATAAATAAATAAAAATCTTAAAAAAAAAAATAAAATGTGATACACAGATAATTCACCATGATTCATTCACTGACTAGAATTAAAAAAAAAAAAAAGTCTGTTTTTCTTCACGTGACTTAACAATTAGCTTCCAGGATATAACATTCAGTATCAGAAACTGAACGTAAATTTGCAGTATCTATCTCTTTTTAAAAATTCATTTCAGAGGTGCCTGGGTGGCTCAGTCATTAAGCGTCTGCGTTCGGCTCAGGTCACGCTCTCAGGGTCCTGGGATCGAGCCCCATGTCAGGCTCCCTGCTCCGCGGGAGGCCTGCTTCTCCCTCTCCCACTCCCCCTGCTTGTGTTCCCTCTCACTGTGTCTCTCTCTGTCAAATAAATAAAATCTTTAAAAAAAAAAAAAATCTCATTTCTCTGAAACTAATACACTATATGGTAACTGAATTTTTTTTTTCTGAACTTAAATAAAATTTAAAAATGCAGAGAGCCCTGAAAAAAAAATTATTTTGTGAACTTCCCAGATCTAAGAATCAAGCTTTCTATCTCCATTTCAAGGGCAGGCTCAGTTGGTGGACCATATGACTCTTGATCTTGGGGTCATGAGTTCAAGGCCCACACTGGGTGCAGAGATTACATACATACATACATACATAAAGTTAGGGGGGAAGAAAACAAAAACAAGCCAAGAACTCAAAAACAAAAATAAGAGATGCCAACTTCGCCTTGAAAAAGCAAGACCAGGGGCGCCTGGGTGGCTTAGTCGTTAAGTGTCTGCCTTCGGCTCAGGTCATGATCCCAGGATCCTGGGATCGAGCCCCACATCGGGCTCCCTGCTCGGTGGGAAGACTGCTTCTCCCTCTCCCACTCCCCCTGCTTGTGTTCCCTCTCTCGCTGTCTCTCGCTCTGTCAAATAAATAAATAAAATCTTTAAAAAGAAAAAGCAAGACCATGTTATTTCCTCTTCTGTCAATTTGTAACATTAAGAAACTGTTCCATTTAACTATAAAATCACGTCTCTTATCACAATAAAGCAAAGCTGACGTTAAGACACTAAGCTGAGGGGCACTTGAGTGGCTCAGTCGTTAAGCGTCTGCCTTCGGCTCAGGTCATGATCCCAGGGTCCTGGGATTGAGCCCCGCATCGGGCTCCCTGCTCGGCAGGAAGCCTGCTTCTCCCTCTCCCCCTCCCCCTGCTTGTGTTCCCTGTCTCGCTGTGTCTCTGTCAAATAAATAAAATCTTTAAAAAAAAAAGACACTAACCTGAGCCTCTAACTTGGTCTTGGCATCCACGCGATTGCTCTCACACAAGCGTTCCAATTCCTCTGCGTGCTTCACGGCTTTGCGCAGGCGAGACAACAAGTGGAACCGTTTTCGGGGTTCAGTGTTGGCTTCCTGTTTCAGCTGCATGGCATAGCTCCAGGCTCGTTCAGCATCCATCAGAACCAGAAGCAAATACCTAAGCAAGAGAAAACGGGCAACCTGAACAATGAACGCCAAGAGCATCAGACTTTGATATTCCCCAAGGCACGATCTTCAGCCTCTCAACTTCTCCCGACACCCTCCCTGGCTTTCCTCCTCAGAACTACCCTTCTCGGGGCCTGGGGGGCGCAATTGGTTAAGTGTCTGACTCTTGGTTTTGGCTCAGGTCTTGATCTCAGACTTGTGAGATCGAGCCCCACACACATCGGGCTCTGCGTTCAGCGTGGAGTCTACCTGAGATTCTTTCTCCCTCTGTCACTGCCCCTCTCACTTAAGCTCTAAAACTTAAAAAATATTAAAAAAAAGAAAAAGAAGAAAAAGCACTACTCTTCTCCCAGTATCAATCATGGCGCCCAACCAGCATCTCCGATCAGGCTCCACCTCAAATTTCTAACCACCCACCAGACACAGCTCACTAAAAACACCTGCCACCACCTCAAACTGGGCAAACGCAGACTTACTCCTCCCCAATTTTAGCAAAGAGGGAGCCCAGGCACACAATCTGGCCTCATCTTTGAATCAACACCCCCTCCATCCCAACCCAGCTGAAAACCAAGTCCTTAAGAGGCACCATATTGAAGTGGTTAAGAAAAAGGCTCTAGAGTCAGGGTTGGAATCTCAGGACCATCTGTCACTAACTATGTGACACTGGACAAAGTACTAATCTTTCTGTGCCTCAGTCTCCCGTGTAGTAATACATGTAACACACTTACACCGGAGTCTGGCACTTACTAATAAAGACTGAATAAATTAGCCACTTTATTATGATACTGGAAAATCTTTTAAGCTACTGCCTTGATTAATCTTCCTTAAACGTGAGCTTAATCTTATCTCTTCAAAATAAAGGATCTCATTATCACAGAGACCCTTCCTAACCTGTTCTCATCAGATTTAACCAATACCTCCTGCTGAAGCCCATCATGGGCTCCATGCTCTAGTTCTCTGTGTCTCCATACACCAAGCTCCCAGCCTCTCTGCTGCCTAAGCAGCAGCTAACTGTCCAGAGCATTGTAATTCCTAAAGTACATTCAGACACCAAGGCAAGCTGTTTCCCCTCACACAGAATGTTCTTTCCTCTCAGAAACCCCTCAAGGTCCAGCCTCCTCAATGCAGGCTTCCCGGTTTCCCTATCAAAATCCCCCTGGGGCGCCTGGCTGGCTCAGTCACTAGAACATGCAACTCTTGATCTCTGGGTTGTGAGTTCATGCCCCATGTTGGGTGTAGAGATTACCTAAAAAAAAAAAAAAAAAAAACAAGGGACACCTGGGTGGCTCAGTCAGTTAAGCATCTGCCTTCGGCTCAGGTCATGATCCCAGGGTCCTGGGTTTGAACCTGGCGTCCATCAGGCTTCGTGCTCAGTGGGGAGTCTGCTTCTCCCTCTCCCTCTGTCCCTCCCCCCTCTTGTGCGTGCTTGTGCCCCTGCTCAAGCGCCGCGCTCTCTCTCAAAAAAAAAGACAAAACAAACAAAACACTTTACAAAAACAGGTGGCAAAAGGACCAATTTGGCCCACGGGCTGAAATTTGAGGAACTGGCCTAGAGACCTTTAATACATGCTGCTTGACAGAGTGATCCTTCTGCAAATTTAAGAATGGCTGCATTCAGCACCGAAACATAAAACTCTTCTGGAAAATTCACACACAGCAGATTTCATTTAAGATATATGGATTTAAGTAAGCACTTACACACTGAAACTTGCATTCCAGAACCTTACCCAATACCCCATCAGGTTCTAATCACGGACTTTAGCGTTTAGCACTCCGCCACACCTCCTGAAAATGTTACCAAACCTCTCTGAGCCTCAGTCTCCTCATCCTATGACTTAAGAATAGTAAACATGTCTATTCCAGAGAGCTCCTAGAAGAATCACCTGAGGGAATTAAAGGGTTTTGGCACAGGGTCTAACACACAATTGTTCAATAAACGCATTAGCGAGAAGTATTTAACAACTAGCACAGAGCAGTCAATACCTGTTATCAGTCAGAAGTTCTTCAGTTATTTTTTTCCCTGTAAATTTGTGTCTGTTCCCCATCTTGAAGTTGAGTGTTTTCCGAAGACGTCTTTGTCTACGGGAACAGTAGCCCCTGAAATAAAAAAACAACAATAATTCAGGCAACCCAATAGTACTTTCAATAGCACATTCTACAATAAAGTAAGGTCAAAGGTTTGAGATGTTCTACTTATGGTTACCACAGACACCACACATCATCTTGCAAACATTTAGTTAACTAAAACCTGCAGGGCGGTACGACTGGTGTCACTGGAAACATATTTCAAACCTAATCTAAGGTGTCAGACGTCATGACTGTGGTGACCTTTTGGGAGGAAGGGTTTGTGATTAGAAGGAGCAAAAGGGAGACTTCTGGGATGCTGGTAATGTCGTCTGATAATGTCTGCTGGTGACAGATTGTGAAAAATTCATCTCTTTCTGTATACTTTTCTGTATATAAATTATACGGCAATAAAATGGTAAAAAAAAAAAAATCCTTCAATAAAAAAGCATTTTTTGAAAAAGGAGAGGGAACAGGGGCACCTAGGTGGCTCAGGCAGTTAACTCTCCAACTCCTGATCTCGGCTCAGGTCTTGTGAGTTCGAGCCCCACACTGGGCTCTACGCTCCGCATGGAGCCTAACTTAAAAAAAAAAGAGAGGGAACAGATAAAAGGGCAGAACGCTGATCTCTGTAATAACTGAGTGATGGATTCACTGCAGTATCTCTACATGTTTTTGAAAATTTCCTTAATAATTAAAAAAAAACCCTCCAATTAGAAGTCTCCAATTAAAACTTTTTCATTGTTTCATCGTGCCTACATTAACCTGAACGAGTCACCCTGGCTTATAGGACCCTACCCATTCTGGCCCCGTTTATTTCTCCCACTTTATCTTCTACCACTCCCCACCTTGCTCACGTCACCCAGTGTTGTGGACCATTTATGACATGGCTCACTCCTTTAGAATCTGTAGAGTGTTTTGTTCAGTAGCACTTTTAAAAGTCCGTAGCCAGGGGCACCCGGGTGGCTCAGTCAGTTGAGCTTCTGCCTTCAGCTCAGGTCATGATCCTGGGCTCCTGGGATCCAGCCCCACACTGGGCTCCATGCTCAGCTGGGAATCTGCTTCTCCCTCTCCCTCTGCCCCTCCCCCCCAAAGCCTGTATCTTCAATATAAAATGGTTGGGGGGCGCCTGGGTGGCTCAGTCGGTTAAGCAGCTGCCTTCGGCTGAGGTCATGATCCCAGGGTCCTGGGATCGAGTCCCACATCAGGATCCTTGCTCAGCGGGGAGCCTGCTTCTCCCCTGCCTGCTGTTCCCCCTGCTTGTGCTTGCTCTGTCTCTTCTCTCGCTGTGTCAAATAAATAAAATATTTTTAAAAATTTTTAAGAAGTCTGGATATTTCTGCCTCCAAAGTACTGAACTATATTATACATTAGGCATCTATTCTATTTTTAAGAGTCATATTAAATTTGTTTTCCAACTTGAAAGCTGTTACAAAGTTTACCAATAAATTATAATGATATCATAGAAACTCCCCTTATATGGGGTGCCTGGTTAGCTCAGTCAGTGGAGCATGCGGCTTTTGATCTTGGGGTTGCGAGTTCAAGTCCCACAATGGACACACAGCTTACTTTAAATAAATAAATAAATAACTGGAAAACTTCGCATTTAACCAAGTCTCTGACAATACGGTTAAGTTTTTAAAAAAATTATTAACGTAACTGCTTGCTATTTTCAACAGAAACCTCCAATGTATCTGCAATATTGTGAGGCAAAATGGATAAAAACGTTGGCTCCTTTTATTCATTGTGAAATTTTAAATTTGAAAAGTACATTTTGAGGACTCAATATAAGTTCAGACTTTCTAAGTATACTTTCTGACACAGCAAAATAAGTAGGATATTAACAAAAGCAAACCAAGTTTGAAAATTCCACAATAATTTCCATATATCTTACACATGATACTAACCTATACCTCTGAAAATCTCCATGCCGTAAACCATGCTGCTGCTGGGATTCCTTAATAATCTGAAGAACTAGAGCCAAGATTAAGGAAAAGCTTACAATGGTAAGAATCCAAATAAATCAAAACATATTCCCATTAGTCTATATTTGTATCAAACCACAGCATGTTACACATTTCTGAAATGCTTAGTACACTAATTACTGAAATCTCTCGTAATCATTTTCAATAGCTATCTTGTCATAGGACAGGGCAAAGCAAGCAGAAAAACTGATCGCCTGAACTGTTACTTTCAAACTAGAAAAGGAGGGTATTAGCCGTTGAGGATTACTGAAATCTAACAGCTTAAATAAAGTTGCTGGATTCTAACTACTGATTATAACTGGGATGGTTCTCACTGATTTACACCTGGACCCAGGATTTTACTCATTCAAGCAGATTCAGGTTATAAATGACGTGTACTACTCCTCTATTTGCGTAACTTCCTACATCTGCCAAATCTAATTTTCCTTAACAGCTGTGGTGCTGCATGAGCCTATGGTTAGCACATGCCAACGAAACTAGGCCACAGCTTGCATAAAAATATTAGTTCTTCTTTTAAAGAAAAAGCTCTGACCAAACTCTCCGTATTAAGAATCATAAAATATTTTAAGATTTTGTACCAAACTTTAGGAAGCCCAGTGACCTTTATCTACAATTTTAGTTCTCTTTTAAAGTTTCCTCAATGCTCCTCTACAGACTTACGTTAAGATATCGAACACTAAAAGCACTATTTCAACAACTAAAAGGAATAAGAAGCTGTAAGGTTTGTAAAGAATCAAGGCATTCTAATATCCATTTAGAACTAGATCACCAGTTCAAAAGTGAAACTATAATCCTCTGAAAACGACATTAAGATGTCAAGCTAAATATGTTATTTCAGAAATTCACCTACATCTTCTCCGTTTGTTATTCATTTCAAAAAGCCACAAACTAGTGTCTCAGGCACTCAGCGGTGATACACTCTGATGAAAACTACAGATCCATTCCACCGGATCAACTAAACGAGACTCTCAACAAGATAAAATGCCTACAGGGCTATTAAGAAAGCAATACAAGTGATGTTAAGCTACGTTTATATTCAAAATGGGCAACAAGCTCTTCCTCAGAGCAATCAATCTTTGCCTCCACTGCCAAAGCATCAAACTGTAATTTTTACTATCCGTTCTCCAACAGCTGTCAGACAAAAGTATTAAGCTAAAACGTCAATACTGCAGTTTCCTCTCTTCAGTGCAGTGACTCAAGATGCTAAGACAGCCCAGCTCACTGGGGTGGCCACAGTGTCATCCCCGTCACCAGCCCTCCAAACGGGCAGCTGCGAGGAACTGCAGGAATCTGCCCAACATCCCGGGGCCGCTTGAAAGAAAAGAACGTTCCCCAGCCTGGAAAGCGAATGAGAAGCCATAAAAGACCGGTCGAAAAACAGACCCTGTAACTCTGAGTGCCAGAAAGTAAGGGCGAGAGAAACTGCAACCCTCGGCCTCTCCTGCCCGGGACCTGCCGGGACTCGCCGCCTCTCCCGCCCCCAGCCCTGCATATCGACACGTAGTCATTGCGAGTTAGGCCTGATTACTCTAGGATACTCTCCAAACTCAGGCTATCCCCGAATTCTTTGTTTGCCTTCGATCCAGCTGAAGGCCGTTCGTTTTCCTTATTTTCCTCTCCCCCGCCGCCGCGTCCACCACCGCTACCGCCACTGCCGCCTCCGCTGCCGCCGCCGCCGCCGCCGCCACCGGGAACCTGTTTCTCAGCAGCCATCTTGCCCCAGCGCCGCAGAGCCAGACGGGATAGAGGAGGCGGGACGACGGAGGCGGAAGAGAGCGAGGCCTGCCCCGACGGCCTGACGGGATAGTGGCGGACTCCAGGGCCGACGGCCCGGCCAGCCAGCGGGAGCCACTTGTTGGAGCGCGCCTGCGCGTGGGCTCGGGTTCCTGAGTCGGGGCGGGCGGGGCTGAGGGCTTGTTCACGCGGGGAGACCGGAGCTAGTGAGATCTTTCCGGGGCAAGCCCTCCTCTGGTCCACCGAGGGCGGAGGACTCGGAGATGCCCCCCCCCCCACCTCCTGCATCCTTGCACGGGGGATCCGGCTCACGTCCCAAGCACAGAGGGCGGGGGTGGTTGGCTAAGGACTTGGGGTTTCGGGGTGTCTACCTCCCTGGATACTCGGGAGATGCGGTACCCACGCCACCCTCATGAAGCACTCCGCCTGTGAGGGAGTCGCCTCTGCGCCGTCCTCTGGGGCCCACCCTGAGAAAGCCATGGCCAGAGGAATCGCTGGCGGGGTCAGGGGTCAGCAAGCTGAGACCCGGTGTAGGAACTTCTGGGACTGCTGGGGACGTATGTCTCTGGACTTTGGAGCGAGCAGTCCAGCAGTTCAGGAGGGAGAAGTGCTGAGGCGAGGGAGGCTGAATATTTCCTCTGCAATACGGCACTGTGGGCTCTGGAGTCTGAGTCCTGTTTCTCCAATCCTGGCTCCCCTCTTACTGGTTGGGAGAAGTTGGGCGAAGAACTTGGTCTCGCTCTAAACCTTTTCCCTTCTCTGTGAAATGGGGATAACCAATTAAGACGGTTTTTATGAAGATGAAATGAAGCAATTTAGGGGCACCTGGTGGCTCAGTCGGTTAAGTGTCTGCCTTAAGCTCAGGTCATGATCTCAGGGTCCTGGGATCTGCCAGGGTCAGAGATGGAGTCCTCACTCAGCAGGAAGTCAGCTTCTCCCTCTCCCTCTGCCCCTCCCCCCTGCTCATGTGTTCACGCCTGTGCAGGCCCCCTTTCTCTCTCAAATAAATAAAATCTTAAAAAAAAAAAAGAAATGAGGCAATTTAAAGTCTCTACTCAGTATCACTAATCATTAGGGAAATGCACATCAAAGCCACAAACAACTTTCACACCCATTAGGATGATTACTATATTTATTTTTTATTTATTTTTGGATGGTTACTATTTTTTTTAAAGATTTTATTTATTTGAGAGAGAGAGAGAGCCCACAAGTAGGGGGAGGGGCAGAGGGAGAAGAAAAAGAATAAGAACAGAATAGAAAAAAAGAATTAAAAAAAGAAAGTAATTTTATTGTTTAAAAAAATAATAACATGTATTGGTGAGGATATGGAGAAATCGGAACCTTGGTGTGCTTTTGGTGCAAATGTAAAATGGCGCAGCCACTGTGAAAAACAGTATGACCGTTCTTTGGAAAATTGAAGAATTATGATTTGATCTGCCAATTCCATTTCTGGGTGTATATCCACAAGAACTGAAAGCAGGGTCTCCAAGAGGTATTTGTACATTCACATTCATAGAAGCATTATTCCCAGTAACCAACAGATAGAAGCAACCCAGTGGCCCTCAAGGGATAAACAGAAAGTGGCATATCCATACAGTGGAATAATATTAAGCCTTAAAGATTTTTTTTAATTTATTTATTTGACAGGGAGATAGCACAAGTAGGCAGAGTGGCAGGCAGAGGGAAAGGGAGAAGCAGACTCTGCTGAGCAGGGAGCCCGATGCAGGGCTCGATCCCAGGACCCTGGGATCATGACCTGAGCCGAAGGCAGCCGCTTAACCGACTGAGCCACCCAGGCGCCCCTGAATATTAAGCCTTAAAAAGGAAGGAAATTCTGACACAAGCTCCAACATGGCTGAAGCTTGAAAATATTGTGCTACATTAAGTAAGGCCGTCACAAAAAGACTAATATGGTATGATTCCATTTGTATGAGGGATCGACTGTAGTCAGATTTATGGAAAGTACGATGGTGGTTGCCAGGAGCTGGAGGCAGGAGAAATGGGGAATATTCATTATTGTTTAATGGATACAGAGTTTCAATTTTGCAGGATTAAAGAGTCCTGGAGATTGGTTGAACAACAATGTGAATATACTTTATTTTATTTATTTATTTATTTATTTATTTATTTATTTATTTATTTATAGAGAGAGAGAGAGAGTGCAAGCAGGGGGAGGGCAGAGGGAGAGAGAGATCTCCAGCAGATTCCCTGCAGAGTGCGGAGCCGGAGGAGGCTCAGTCCCACGACCCCGAGATCATGACCTGAGCCAAAACCAAGAGTTGGACACTCAACCGACTGAGCCCCCCAGGCGCCTTTGCATATACTTAATATTACTGGGTCGTAGACTTTAAAATGTCCGAGATGGTAAATTGTATGTTTTGTGTATTTTACCACAATTAAAAATAAACCTGAAATAAGGCTCGGGGCACCTGGCTGGCTCAGTCAGTGGAGTGTGAGACTCTTGATCTTGGAGCTGTGGATGCAAGCCCCATGTTGGGTGTAGAGATAACTAAAAAAAGTAAAATAGCTCTTTGCTCAGCGGGGAGCCTGTTTCTCCCTCTGCCGGCTGCTCCCCCTGCTTGTGCTCTCTGACAAATAAAATCTGTAAAAAAAAAAAAAAAAAAAGTAAATAAATAAAATCTTAAAAAAAAAAAAAGTCTCCCAAATGTTCGTCAACAAATGAATGGATAAACAGAATTGGTATAACCATAAAATGGAATATTATTTGGCCATAAAAAGCAATGAAGTACTGGGGTGCCTTGGGTGCTCGGTCGTTAGCATCTGCCTTTGGCTCAGGTCATGATCCCAGGGTCCTGGGATCGAGTCCTGCATCAGGCTCCCTGCTCAGCAGGGAGCCTGCTTCTCCCTCTGCCTGCAGCTCCCCCTGTTTGTGCTCTCTCACTATCTCTCTCTATATATATGTGTCAAATGAATAAATAAAATATTTAAAACATAAAATAAAATTGGTTATGGTGATGGCTGCATAACTCTGTGAATATATTAAAAACCAAATGCACCCTTTCATTGGGTAAATTGTATGATATGGGAATTATATTTCACTAAAGATTTTTTTTTTTTTTTTAGAAAGCAAGTCAGATGGTGTTAGTCCTCTAGTCAAAACTCTGCAGTGGCTCCTCATTTCACTCAGACTAGAAGCCACATTCCTTGCAATGGAAAAATCTGTACATATCATGCCTGTCACCTCTTCTCCTGCCAATCTCCTTATTCATCAACTCAAGCCATAGGAGCTTCCTTATTTAGGGACACAGGCACACTCCTGCTTTGGGATCTTTGCACTGACTGCTCTCTCTGGATTGCTCTTCCCCTAGATATCTTCTACTCTAGGTCCCTCATCTCCTTCAAGTCTTTGTTCAAATATCGCCTTCCTAATGAGATCTGCCTGGCCACCCTTTTTTATTTTGTTTTGTTTTATTTTATTTTATTTTATTTTATTTATTTTATTTTATTTTATTTTATTTTAATTTATTTTATTAAGTAGGCTCAATGGCCAGCGTGGAGCCCAGTGTGGGTTTGAACTCACCACCCTGATATCAAGGCCTAAGCTGAAATCAAGTGTCAGATGCTCAACCGACTGAGCTACCCCAGTGCCTCTGGCCACCGTATTTTAAATTGCACCATCACGGGCGCCTGGGTGGCTCAGTCGGTTAAATGTCTGCTTTCGGTTCAGGTCATGATCCCGGGGTCCTGGGATTGAGTCCAGCATCAGGCTCCCTGCTCAGCGGGGAGCCTGCTTCTCCCTCTGCCTACTCTGCCTGCAGCTTCCCCTGCTTGTGCTCTCTCTGTCTCTCTCTCTAATAAATAAATAAAATCTTAAAAAAAAATAAATTGCACCATCACCACTACCACGGTACTCCCAATTCCCTTACCCTGATATATTTTTCCTGCAAGTACTTATCAATTTGTAATAGGTTAATAACTTACTTGAGTTATGTTTATTGTCTGTCTCCTCTGCTAAAGGGAAGTTCACGGAGAGCCTTGATCTTTCTAGAGCTCACTGGTATATCCTAAGGACCCAGAACAATGTCTGGAAAGGGGTGGGTGCTTAATGAATGCTTACTGAACAAATGAATGGCAAGCATCTCATAAATATGAACTGCTGTTATCTTTCTATTCGGTGAATAGGCAGGCAGGTAGGGCAGGGGTGTGGATAAGGTTTCCCTGCCCAAAGGAATAAGAGTAGGGCTTTAGGGCTGAAATCCTGGGATGGGGGGTGGGGAGTGGAGAGGAACAAGAATGTTCCACACTGGGACCCAATGAACAGGGCAGGGAAAGGTGAAGCAGAGATCAAGCTACAGTGGCAGAAGGTGGTGATTTTCAGAACCACTGAACCGGGAGCGGGGATGTGGGTCATTCTATAGAAACAGCAATGATTCCGAGTTACAGGCGCTTGATGCTTAATTTGTCAAAATTAGAAACAATTATTTAAGTTTTATTGCAACCTAGACACTCTCCTGGCCATGCAGGAAAATGCTCCTGGGACTCTGCTATTTCCTTAATGTTTTCCCTTTTTGGATATCGGACTAGGGCGAGGAGACAGGAATCTGAATCACTGAGATTCAATTAACTGGCTTCAGGCCACACATCTCATTCCATGCTCACTAGAGCCCCCCCAGAAAGTACTACGATCCCACAGTACTGAAGGAACGGAGGCCCAACGCCAAGGACAGCGACCGGCACACAGAAGAGGCCCGCAGCACGCGGCAGTGCCGTCCGCCTCGCCAGCTGAGGAAAGCCGCGGCCCCTCCGTCCACCTCCACCCCTTGTCACCTCCCCGCCACCCCTTAGGGGCCGCCCGGGAATCTTCCGAGGACGCCCCCCCAAGCCAGCTCCGGGAGGCCCGGCGCGCCGGCCAGGCTGCGGGAGAGGTGTGCGCGGTCCCAGGCGGGCGCTCCGGGCTCGGCGGCGCACACTCAGGCCCCAGGGGTCGCTCCCTCCACCACTCCCGCGTTCGCCGCACCGCGCGGCACAGACCAGCTCCGGCTGCTGGAGCGCGTCGACGACGCCGGCGGGCGGGGGAGCGGGCACCAGGCGCGGCCCCTGTCCCCGGGGTGGGCCACCCCACAGCCCTGCCCCCAGCGCGGCCGCCTGCCGCGGGGCCCAGCCCACCCCTCCGGCTGCTCGCTCCTCCCCCTGACCCCGGCGCACCCCCACCTCCCGCCCCAGCCAGGCGAGACTCGCTCCGCCCGCAGCTCCCGCGACTCGCGCTGGGCGCTGCAGCGGCTGCAGCCGCGGGGGCTGCGCGCTCGCCAGAACCCAGACGGCGGCGGGAGCCCGGGCAGCCTCGGGTTCGGGGGGGCGCCATGAATGGCTCGGGTGGCCCCGGGGCCGAGGACGCGAGTGAGGCGGGCGGCAGGGACGGCTGGCAGCCCGAGGCCGTTATCGTGCCCATGCTGTTCGCGCTCATCTTCTTGGTGGGCACCGTGGGCAACGCGCTGGTGCTGGCCGTGCTGCTGCGCGGCGGCCAGGCGGTCAGCACCACCAACCTGTTTATCCTCAACCTGGGCGTGGCCGACCTGTGTTTCATCGTGTGCTGCGTGCCCTTCCAGGCCACCATCTACACCCTGGACGGCTGGGTGTTCGGCTCGCTGCTCTGCAAGGCCGTGCACTTCCTCATCTTCCTCACCATGTACGCCAGCAGCTTCACGCTGGCCGCCGTCTCCCTGGACAGGTGAGCGAGAGCGCCGGCGGCCCCGGGGGGGCAGGCACCCAGGTGGGGGCTGAAGAAGAGAGCGGGACTCCAGGCTCGAGGAGGGGCGCGCGGAGAGTAGAAAAGGACACTAAGAAGGCAAAGGGACCGGGAGAGAGTGAAAGGCAAGCTGGAGTGGAGAAGGACGGGGGAGTAAGAATAGGGGAGAGCGGTGTCCCTCCGTTAGGTGCGTCCTCGCGGCTCCACGCCGCAGACCTCGGCTCCCCAGCGCCGCCGGCGCCGGACAAAGCGCGGCGTTTCCGAGCCCGCTGCGTTTTTGCGTGCTTCCTCTCGCTTGAGCTCAGTGCTTCTGTGAAGCTGGGACGGGAGGGAATACTGGGCCCAATTTACAGATGAGATTGAGTTCAGAACTGACTTGTTCAGAGTCTCCCCATCCAGTAATGGTGTGCGTGGAGCCAACGGTCTGTCTCCTGGCGTCAAACGTAGGCGCCTCCACCTCGCTAGCCTCGAAGCCACGGTTTGCTCGGCGCAGTCGACTCCGGTCCGGACTGCGGAATTTGGGTCCTAAGCAAGGGCCCACGCCAGAGTTCAAGCGAACACGCCCGAGGGTCCCTAGACCCAACCCCCGCCCCTCACCCCCCACCTCCAGGCCCAGAGAGAGGAGAACGCCGGAGGGTCTCCTCTATCCTCCCCGCTGGAGCTTGGAAGGACACCTGGATGATTCCTGGGGAGGAAATCTGGGTCCGACTCCAGTATCTCCCCTGCCCCCTCTACCCCCACATCCTCCTGACCTTCCCTGGACAGGCAGCGAGATGAGGCCACCTCCCCCATATACCTCCCAGTTCCACTGAGCCGGGAGTGTTTCGGTTCCGAGAGCGCTGGTGAGACCCATAGAGCGTCGGCTTCTCTAAGGAATTCCCTCGCGGTACCTTCCGGTGTCTCCAGGCTGTCTGCTAGGGCCTCAAGGCGCCTGGGTCCTACCTCTCCGGCACCGTCACTGGTGGGTAATCACAGCCTCCCGGAGCCCCAAAGCCGGTTCAACCTTGGGGTGCCTTCCCCGGGTGGAGTGTGACTGTGGCCATAGTCCCGGGAAGAGCCGATGAGTGGCCTGCACGCGCGCCTTTCCTGCTGCGGTCCCGCCCCACATCTCAAAGCAGCTGAGGATGTCTGGGCTGCTCCCGGCGAGTGCGGTGCCACCGTGTGCTAGGGACCTTCCTCGAGAGAGGGTGAGGGGCTCGAGGTGTAAGGGTCTGGCCCTACCCCCGCGAAGCCACCCGTTCACCCGTCTCCCTTCCTGGCCTGACCCACAGGTACCTGGCCATCCGCTACCCGCTGCACTCCCGCGAGCTGCGCACGCCTCGCAACGCGCTGGCTGCCATCGGGCTCATCTGGGGGCTGTCGCTGCTCTTCTCCGGACCCTACCTGAGTTACTACCGCCAGTCGCAGTTGGCCAACCTGACTGTGTGCCACCCGGCGTGGAGCGCGCCTCGTCGCCGCGCCATGGACCTCTGCACCTTTGTCTTCAGCTACCTGCTGCCCATGCTGGTGCTCGGCCTGACCTACGCGCGCACCCTGCGCTACCTCTGGCGCACCGTTGACCCGGTGGCCGCCGGCTCCAGCGCCCGGCGCGCCAAGCGCAAGGTGACGCGCATGATCATCATCGTGGCTGCGCTCTTCTGCCTCTGTTGGATGCCTCACCACGCGCTTATCCTCTGCGTGTGGTTCGGCCGCTTCCCGCTCACGCCCGCCACCTACGCGCTGCGCATCCTCTCGCACCTGGTCTCCTACGCCAACTCCTGTGTCAACCCCATCGTCTACGCGCTGGTCTCCAAGCACTTCCGCAAGGGCTTCCGCAAGATCTGCGCGGGTCTGCTACGCCGCGCCCCACGTAGAGCCTCAGGCCGCGTGTGCATCTCGGCGCCGGGCACCCGCGGCAGCAGCGTGCTGGAGCGCGAGTCCACCGACGTGACGCACGTGAGCGAGGCGGCCGGGACCTCCGCTCCTGTGCTGGCGACACTCCGCAGCCCGGCCTTGAGCCTGGTACCCGGCCCGTCCTGGCGGGACCAAAATGCTCCCAGTGGCATCCCGACAGTTAATGCGACCTGAGGACACTTAGCGAGTATGCTTTTGGTGTTAAAGGATTGGAGTCAGAGGTCGGGGGATCGGGGAGGGAATTTCATCTGTTAATAAAATACCAAACCTTTTCACGCGCAATCACGCGCTGTGTCTCGGCATATCTCATGGTTAGGAAGTTCCGTGGGCTGAAGCCTCTGGGTGGATGGGTGCAAGGTGCTTTGCTGATCCACAGGGCAAGAGGATGGCCCACACCGAAGGCAGCCAAGTTAAAGTTCCCCTGGAAATCCCTGAGATGGGGAAGCGCAGGACGACCAAGGTTCCGTGCAGGTGGTCATCTAGAGGCACCGGGTATATATAGATCAGCGAACCAGTAGCCACCTATCCGTGCGACAAAGGCAGGCGGAGCGTTTAAGCCCACTTGATAAGTGGGTCGATGGCCAGGCGCAGACACCATGTGTGTTCCTAGTAACGTTCGCGCGCCAATGAGTGGCAGGTCCCTCCCCGCTCCCAGCTCTCTGGGGCTCCTTCTAAGTGTCTGCAGACCAATCCGTGCCCACCCACTTTCAGCCTTGGGGTTTCTTTCCCTCACTACAGCTGTCTGGGGTCAGGTCTCCCTTTCTGCTGGGCTAGGAAAGGCGCCCCTCACCCCCACCAGTCCTCCTCCAGGGCACCCAGGAGCAGCTCTAAGGCACCGCTGGGCTGGAGCAGGCTGAGAATCCGGTATTGGAGCAGGAATGCTACAGCTCTGCTCATGAGCTAGCCTCTACCCTGCCCCGGGTTTGCCCAACTCCTGGAGTTCTTGACCCTTTCAAGGCTTTTTACATGGAATCAGTTCAGTGTTTGAGGAGATGCAGGAAAACTCTCAAGGGCTTACGGATCTCATGATGTTGAGTGCAGAGCACTTTGGCAAGGGCTTGAGTACTTAACCAGGCAAGCACCCGCTGCAGAAACACAGGAAGGCCTATGGCATCTGCCCAGATCGGAAGGATGGAGTTGGGGAAAGGTGTGTGTGTTGGGGCGGGAGGGGGACGTGTGCTTGCCTGGTCCGCTTGGCAGTCTTTGAATGGGGCAACTTCCAGGTGGTGGAAATGGAGCGGGACAGGGAAGCCTAGACAGGTGCAGGGTGGGCGGGGCTGGGTCCTGTGCTTTGTCTTCAGGTGTTTGCAGAACCCTGGGGTGGGATGCCAGCTCCAAGGCCCCAGAGCCCTTGCACAGAGCACCTGCCTCTAACTGCCCAGTCCCCCAGAGAAGCAACTGAAACTGAGGTTGCAGTTTAGGCTCTGCTGCTCCATCCAGTCTTCCATGCAGCCCCTGATGATGGCCCTGCAGCCTCTGCTGCTCCATTTGGCCTTCCTCAGGCTCAGCACCACCGGGCCCTTGGTCCAGGGGCGTGGATTTCGCTCGCCAACAGTTGGTAAGTGGAGAGTGTAAAGTCGTTAAGCTTTAGGATTTGGACCCCAGGGCACCCACCCAAATGACCTTGACCTCCATCCTTCAGCCTGGCCATCCTTCTTCGACTTCAACTGGCCCCAGGAGGTTCAGGAAACCATCCAGATTCCGAACAATGGGAGTGCGCCCCTGCTCGTGGATGTGCAGGTGTTCGTGTCCAATGTATTTAACGTGGTAAGTGTCCTCCAGCCACGGAGGGAATAGGGCCCAGGTGCTGAGCCGGGGATGGGCCAAGACAGCCCCAGCCAGTGGTGGGGGCTCCTGCCTTTTGTCCCGTAGCGCCCACCCCCCGGGTGACACACTGCCCCCTTCCTCAGGACGTCCTGCGGTACACACTGTCCTCCATGCTGCTGCTTCGGCTGGTGAGAGCCCAGGGGGTGGGGAAGGTGGGATGGGAGAAACTTCTCCTCGTCCAGCTCAGAAGTACTGGTCTTCGTGAAACTGCCAAGCCAAGTGGCTTGCATATATATGGGAGCGGGAGGCTTAGTGGCTTCTTTTTGTTGCCAGTCCTGGCTGGACACTCGTCTGGCCTGGAACACAAGTGTCCACCCGCAGCATGCAGTCACACTGCCCTGGGACTCACTCTGGACTCCGGGACTCACTATTCAGGAGGCGTAAGTGAGGCGAGAGTTCTTGTGACAGGAGGCCCTCCTTAGTGACTGTCCCCCTCCCCGGTGGCCCTGCCAGACCACAGGCACATCCCACTGCCTCGTGTCCCCCTCACCCTTCTGGAACCGGGATGGCAGGAGAGGGCAGCTGGGCTAGGCTGGGGTCTCCCCCACCTCCCCCTTCTGAGAAGTGGCCGAGCCTCCTGCTGTGCTATCTCCCTCCACCAACAGGCTCTGGGTGGACTGGCAGGACCAGAGCCCACGGGCCCGAGTGGACCCCGACGGCCACGTCGACCTGTACCTGGCCCTCACCACGGAGACCAACTGTGACTTTGAGCTCCTCCACTTCCCCAGGGACCAGAGCGACTGCAACCTCAGCTTCTATGCTCTCAGCAACACTGGTGCTGACTGGACAGGAGCTGGGGGGTGGGGGGTGGGGGGTGGGGTCGGGGAGGGGGAGCCTCTGGCCTCCAGCGGACATCTGACATGGGGGCAGCCAGCCTGTTCACACCAGTCCACCCCAGGCTTAGGGGAGCTGAAGAGATCCTAGAGCAGAGCCTGCTTCTCATGTGCACCTCCTAAATATCCCCCACTCCGTGCCGCCCCCCCCCCCCCCCCCCCCCGCCCCGCAGCTGCCCTCAACAGCCAGGTCCAAACTGCAGTGTCTGGGCTGCTTTTGTCAAGCCTAGAGGCCAAAGTTGCTGCAGCCACCCAGTAAATATCCCACAGACCCACGGGTGATGTCCAGCTTGCCCCAGAACCCCCACCCTTGCCTCACACCCCTCCCCCCTGGGAAATACTAAAGCTGCTGCCCGCCCTGAGGCTAATATTGCAGGTGCGAGAGGATATCCTGAGTGATGAATCCAGACCACGTCCCCCTCCAAGAAGTGGGGCCAAGTGCATTTAGTTTTACAATGAAAATTCACCTCTGAATCTGAGAAGGCCCTTCCCCTGGCTGGAGAGAACGTGGGGTGTTGCCCAGCCCGTGCACAGAGCGCGTTCACCTCCCGGTCTGCCCCCAGCCACCATCAGAAGTCTCCATCAGCCCTGGATGCCGGCTTGTCCCTGCCGCATACTCCCGAGAGAGTCAGGGCCAGGGGCACCTCCTTCCTACTTCCCCACTCTCCCCTGCCCCCCTTCCAGTGCTAGAGCTGGAGTTCCGGGCCCGTGCAGTGAACGAGATCGTGAGCGTCAAGAGGGAATACGTAGTTCGGGATTTGAAGACCCAAGTCCCACCCCAGCACCTGGTGCCCTGCTTCCAGGTGACGGTGAGTTGGAACGTGGCTGACGAGGGCTGATGGGGGCGTGAAGCTTGTGGTCAGAGGCCATGGTGCCACCTTTCAGCTGCCCAGCCCCCCATGCACCCCCCCCACAAAGCCCCGACTTTCCTTCCAGTTGCGCCTGCAGAACACAGCGCTGAAGGCCATCATAGCTCTGCTGGTACCTGGGGAGGCGCTGCTGCTGCCTGACATGTGCGGGGGGCTGCTGCCCCTCAGGGCCACCGAACGCATGGCCTACAAGGTGACCCTGCTGCTGGGCTACTTTGTCTTCCACTCTTCCCTGGTGCAGGCCCTGCCCAGCTCCTCCTCCTGCAACCCGCTGCTCAGTACGTTGTGCGCCCCTCACCTGGCCCCGGGGGCGGGGGAGGGGGGGTGCTCTGCTCAGACCCGGCCCTGACCTCCCCCCCCCCTCCCGCCCCCCGTTTACTACTTCACAGTGCTGCTGCTCTTGCTGTCCGTCAGCACCATGGAGACCGCGCTGCTGGCCGCGCTGCCGGCCTGGGGCAACCTCAGCGCCGAGAGCAGCCCCAGCCCAGCCCCGAGAGGGGAGCAGCAGGATCGTGGGGACCCAGGGCCACATCCTGAAGGTGGGCAGGGGTCCCTTCCTGGCGCCGGGGTAGAGGGAGGAATAAGGCCAGGAGCAGGTCCGACAGGGCTGCCCATGTAGGGCTGAGGGTCACCAGGCTGGTTAGGGGCTCCATGCATTCCGTCGACCGGCTCCACTGCCCCTGGGCTCCACCGTGTCTGTCCTTGGAAGTCGCAGGTATGGAGCAGGGTGCAAGGGTAGCTTCCCTAAGGGCCCAGGTGACTTCAAACTCCCCGAAATAACGCTATGCCCCTCGGAGCCTCTGTATAAGGGTGCTTCTTCGCTCAAGATGGCCTGGAGTGGGCCAGACCCCAACATTCACGGGTTGTAAATCTAAGGGAGGGAGAGATACAGGCTCACAGCCCCCGGGGCTCGCCCCCCCCACCCCGCTGCTCTGGGCCAACATGCTGGGTGAGCCCTGAAACACTGCCTGCCTCCTCCCCCAGCAGAAGCTCCCGGAGTGAAGGGGTCAAGAAGGAGCTGGGCTGAGGCTGCTGACCACATCTTCTTCCTGGTGTATGTGGTGGGGGTAGTGTGTAGCCAATTCTTCATCGGACTCTGGATGTGGGCAACGTGCAAGTCTGACCCAGGCCCTGGCAAGGCCATACCCCACGGCAGGCAGCCCAGGCTGTGACAGGGCCGGGCCCGGGGCTGCAGAGGGAGGGCCATGACAGGGTCTCTGCAGAGAGGAGGAGGGAGGACGACTCTCTTCCCTAAGCCCGGAGGATCCCAGGCCACTCTGAGTTCTCCCTTCTGATAGCAGGCAAGCAGAGCATGAAATAAACCCATCACCCTGGGGCCTTGCGCCTGCGCCTCAAGGGTCTGTCTTCGCTGAGCTCAGCTATTCGTTCTTGTCCTAAGTAGGTGGGGCTGCCACTTTGCACCCAAGCCCCACTGTGCTCCTGAACTTGTCACCACCACTGTGCACCAGTCATCTGGTCCCCATTTCTGCGACTACTGCTGCTCGGCCTCGGGCCCGGGAGCACCGGGCACCGGGAGACAGGAGCCTGGGTCAGGCCACACAGGGTGGCCAGAGCTTCTCAGAACTCCTTTTGCAGAGTGCTGGACCCCAGAGGGCGCGGGGAGAGGGCACTCCTGCTCCAGCCACGTAGGGGATGCCTGGGAGGTAGAACACCCCCGATTTTCAGGACCGTGGGTGATGGGGAATACATTTTCCACACTAAATCCATGAGCGGGTCAATCCTACTTGCTTTTTGTCCATGCCCTCTGGCTGTACTGTGGCCTGCCCCTCTGGGCCCTGCCCACGTTTCTGGGCTAGAGGGGGCTTTCTCCACCCCCAGCTCTGAACTGGGCCGGAGGTGGGCTGTTTACCCTCCCGCTTTTGTACACATGAGGGAACTGAGGGCACAAGCCCTTTGTCTTTCCTCTCTGTCCTTTCCTGTCTGGAAGCCATTATGTGGCCCAAGCAGGCTCAGGCTCATGAGACCTAAGGTGGGAAGGAACCCCGGTATTCTGGCAGAGTGCTGGTCTGGGGGAGCTCCAGAAAGAAATGCAGACCAGGACTCGAGGGCTCGGGGACAGGGCTCTGGGCTAGAGAAGGGGTGGAAAAAGGTCCCTGTCCCAAAAGATGTCAAACTCACCAGGCCCAGAGGCAAGTTAACACTGATTTATCTGTCCAATAACATGGCTGATCTGGCAGAACCAGGCAGGGACAGCAGCAGGCTCAGGCAGACGTGTCAAAGAGGCGATCGATCATGTCGCCCACCTGTTCCACGCGGTACTTGATGTACTTCTCCGGGTTCTTGGTGAAGGGCACGCTGCCATACCTGACCAGGTGCTGAGGTCAGCGGCAGGCTGGCGGCCCCCCAGCTCCACCTCAGCCTAAGACACTCCTGACAGGGTGCCCCTGAGTCATGTCCCAGTTCGGCCCCACAGCAGAGCCCAGGGCACAGGTCTGCCACCCACACGTACACGACCCTCTGGGTTTTCTTGAAGAACAGAGCAGAGACCCAGCAGGGGAAGTGGGGGGCACAGGGCTGGGGAGGTGGAGACAGAGTGCTCACCTGTGCAGAAAGGCCCCGTAGGTCTCCCTGACAATGTTCTTCTGAGCTTGGCGAATCTTGTCTCTCTGTTCCATGTCAGGAATAGCCCAGGCCTTCTGGATCTTGCACAATTCTTCAAGGCCATCATTGAAACCCTGGCCGCCAAAAAAGGTAGAAATAGAAGTGACCCAAAGACAAAGACTCTGGGCCCATGTCCCTGTAACAGCAGCAAGGAGCAGTGGAGGGGAGGGGACCCCAACTCACCTTGAACCGCTCCTTGATCATCTGACGCTCCTTGTCCCTGAGCTGGGGGTGGTGGGAGAGGGCCGAGAAAGTGTTCCTCAGAGCAGAACTGCCCGGCCACTGGCTCCTTCCCCAAACACCTGAGCCCAGCCCTTTCTCCTGCTGCCCTGTGGCCACAGGCATCCTTCGCTCATCCCAGTGGGATGCTTGTCCATTTTCCCCCAGAAATGTGACAAAAAGTATCACATCTGCTAGACACCCTTCCCAGACCAGGCCTTCCGCCCACCTTGACTCCTGGTTGGAATACAGGTAGATTCTTCTCAGCGATGTAGTCAGTCACCTTTAACCAGCTGCCAGGTGGGGAGAGAGGCAGAAGGTAGAGGAGGGACTGCTTCCCAGGGGCTGGTTTGTTTTGTTTTTTAAATCTCTTGATCTACTAGGGGAGGGGGAGGTCGGCAATGGATTTGGGTCACAACTAAGCAGAGCACAGCTGAGATTTTTCCTTGGGAAAATAAAATGTTCAAGCTGCTGGCTTTTAAAATTAAGAACAGGAAACAGAATTCAATAAATTGAACAAATACTAGCAGCTACACTTCACATCGATCTCCTGGAGGGTAAATACCGAGAAGCAGATGAGAAAGAAAGGAGGGAGCAGAGGACAGACAATGCAAGGAGGAGGGAGACCACTCCCAGGAGACACACACAAAGGGAGACACACAAACCAAGGAGAAATGAGGATGAGGAGCAGTGGGAGCACGGCAGAGCGAGGTTCAGCAAGTTCAAGTGCTCTTGCAACCTTGCTCTTCGCTTGGCCTCACGTCCCCACACCTCTGTCAGGCAGCCTTCCCATTCTTCTTCGCCTGCACCCCAGGCACCGCACCCTCTGGAAATGCTGGCCAGAGCAGCCCCCAGGGAGCAGGTGGTGCTAGGGGCGGGTGGTCCCTCTCCACCCTGTGGGTGTGGTTAAACAGCAAGCGGAGGGCCAGGTCCACAGGGGAGCACTTCCCCATCACTGACCCCACTCTGCAGCTCGGACAGGAAGAGTGAGTGAAGGATACAGCCTGGGGGTGAGGGGAGGGCGCGGCGGGGCCCACCTGCGCTGGTAGGTCTGGATCTGCTGCTCAATGTGCTCCCGGTAGGAGCGCTCAGCAGTCTTCTGGGTCACGGCCACCAGCTGGATCAGCTCAGACCTGGGGGGGGGGGGGGGGGAGGGAGGGAGCAGAGGACCGAACTGGCTCTTGGGGCCCAAAGGTTGCTGGTCTCCGCAGCAGCACCCATGGGGCCTGCCCTAAACTGCCCCAGGTCCTGGGACTCCAAGGGGTAAAGCGCTGCTCTCCCCGCCTGGCCAGGCGGAGGGCACAGGCAGCCCCGGAAGGGTGGGCGGGCGGACCGGGGCAGGTGGGAGCCGCGCGCACGCAGACACCTGCAGCCACTCACTTCTCCAAGGCCTTGAGGATGTAGTTGTAGTTGTTGTGCAGGAAGATGGCGCTCAGAGCCGGGTCCTCATACACCTTGGACTTGCTCAGGAGGTTTAGCTGCAGGTTGCCCAGGACCTTACCTGCACAGGGAGGGTGTGGCTACATGCACGGGCAGTCTGACCAAAACGACCCAGTCAATGGCCCTCGAACCAACTCCAACCCTTGTCCTCGTCCCTCCTAACTTCAGACTCCACAAGCCTCAGGAGCCCTCTGCCCAGCCCCGCTCAGCCCCTAAA
This sequence comes from Phoca vitulina, assembly GCF_004348235.1. NCBI lineage: Eukaryota > Metazoa > Chordata > Mammalia > Carnivora > Phocidae > Phoca > Phoca vitulina. The sequence goes on from NW_022589744.1 coordinate 11,925,901, forward strand.
CCGGAAGTTAGGTTACAATTCCAAAGGTCGTGGAGGGGGCTCAGGACTGGACCAAGACTAGCAGGAGGGCACAAAGGGAGGAAGGGAAAAGGCAGGGGAGGTGGGCGCCGGGGGCTGCCAGCTAGACAGCACTCACAGATATACGTGCTCAGCAGGCGCTTGCTGAACTCGGAGCTGTAGCTGGTGGCAGAAGAGCTGGTCTCTGGGAGGAGAGAAGGCCTGTTACTGCAGCCGTGGCAGCAGCCAGGACCCTCTGTGGCCTCCCCTCAGCCCTGGGAGCAGCTCTGGAAACCCTGGGAGGGGCCCCTGAGCCCTCCTCAGGCAGACTGGATGCAGAGGCGCTCAGGGCAGGGGGTGGGGGCTGCTGGGCTGCTGGGCTCCTTGCCTGCTGCAGGGAGCACTCCCTCAGCGTCTTCCCGGAACCCAGGGCAAGCCCCGCTATGGTGATGGGTGGCAAGGTTAATGAGCTGGCCTGTGATCAGCAGGAAGGCTGGCGGGACAGGAGTGGGACGCCCCCTGCCCCCCAGCCCCGACTCATGCTGGGTGCTGTCTACTACTACGAGGCCCACTTATCCCATTTGTCAACAGCAGGGTCTTAGAGTAGGCTCCCCATGGCCTCTCCCCCTTCTCCCCTACTTCCCACAACCTCCTCTACCAGGCTCCCCTGAACAAGCAGGCGGCCAGGCGGCGGCGGTGGATGGGGAGGGAGGGGGCAGGCAGGTGCTGGGCTAGCCTGGAGGGTGCACTCAGGGTGCCGCCTGGATAAGCTCAGGGACAGAAAGTGGCCCTGCAGGGAGCTGAGAGAGTTGGGAGCACCCCGAAGACCCATGTCCCCCCTGACTCCCACTCCCCAGTAGGTCCTGAGTCTGTCCAGATGCCTCCGTCCCCAAGGAACCTCACCCATGGGGTTTCAGAGCGGTAGGATGGGGCTGCAGAGCCCTGCTGCTTACCTCGGGGGTCTAAAGGAATATTGTATGTGTCCCCAAGAACTACGGAGTGAAAGGCAGTGCACTCAGAGGGAAAGGGGGAGAGACAAAGAAGGGAGAAAGACGCAAAGTGCAAACACAGGTTAGAAACCGTGTCCCCCGAGTCAAGCAGACCCCTCCCCGTGACAGCCAGAACACAGATGGCAGGACACACCCTGGCTGGACCCCTGAAGGTGAGGGAGCATGCAGCCAAGTGGGGATCTGGAGAACTGCAGGCCAGAGGCTGCTCCTCGCTCCCTCGCCCCCAAACTGGAGGGAGGGGAGGGCCCGGGGGCCCCAACAAGTTGGGTTGGGTCTCGGTGCTCAGAAATGCCAACCTCCTTCCACGCCAACCTCCCCAGCTCCAGTGCCAGGGCAGCGGTCAGCGGGGAGACACCAGGCTGGCCCTGAGACGCCAGCCCACGGGAAGGTCAGCTGTGTGAGACTAATCGGGAGGACGGGCGGACACAAGAGCAGGTGGAGAAATGCGGAAGGAGGGGCGAGGCAGGCAGGGCATCTTCGAACCAGGGAGTGCCACTCTCCAGAGCGAGGACGGTGGAAGGAGCGAGAAGGGAGGGAGGTCGGGTCAGGAAAGGCACAGTCAAACCCCACTCCACAGGGCAGGAGGGGATCTCTCCCAGAGGTGGCCAGTCGCCCCATGTCTCCAGACAAGTGGGAGGAGTGGGGGACGGGTAGGGGGCCCCACTGGGAGGTGCCGAATACCTTGGGAGGCCAGCATGGCCCCTGCCGTCTCCTGGAAGTCCAGGAGCTGCTGGAGGAAGAGGATGGCCTGTGTGGGGAAAAAACAGGTCCAGGAAGAAGGTCAAGGGCAGGACCTCAAGGTCACATCTCCTCCCAAACGCACCCCGTTGGACCATTCCAGGCGGGTGCAGGGCCAGGGGTCTGCCCCGTGAAAAGGGTGGTTGTAAGCTTCCTGCCCTACCGGAGACACTAAGTACTTTGCCACCCATCCTGCCACCAGCATGCCGGCTCTGGGCCAGGCCAGGCCCTCTCCCCCCCCCAGGCGACCTTGGGCAGCACCTACGTTGCTTGTGAGCTCATGCACGGTGCCATCCTTGGGCATGTTGTATTCCTTGTCCGGATCATTCTGTGGAAAGAACAGCCCAGTTTCCTGAACCTGCTCCCAGGGCCTTGGGCCCCACCCCGGGCCCCAGGCGGTCTGCTCTTGGTGCCACCTCCTGGCAGACAGGGGTCAGGGCACCCCTCAGGCACGCAGGCCAGTGAGACAGGACAGGAAAAATGGGGCAGGAGCGTCACCCCTTGGGGGCTCAGGAGCCCCCTGGGAAAGAAAGGGAGGCAAGTGGGTACCGACAGGAGACTAGCAGCCCCTCTTGGCGGCCTGCCCTCTGCAGGAGCTCCCGAGGCAGGTGCCTGGTGGTCCTGCCCACAGCTTCTAGGGCCGCAGGTGGCCCCGGAGAGAGGGAGAGCACCTTGATGTTGTCGGCAAAGTCCTCCAGGGCCTTGGCTCCAACGGTCTCCATGGAGGTGATGAGGCCGGGCAGCTTGTTCTTGGTGCTGGCAGCCGTCCCCTGAGGAAGCACACAGCTGCAGAGTGGACCCCGCTCCCTACCAGCCGCTCCCCTGCCCCCCACTGCCTCCCCTCCTGTTCCGTCACCCTGGGAGGGAGTCCCCTCACCCAGGGCCCTGCAGAAGCTGCTTCCATCCAGCTTCGGAGCAGACGTGTGAAGGCGGAGAAGCCAGGCCAGGCTGCACGGCCCCCCCTCCGTGTCCCCAAGGGCCTTCCCGCCCACATACCTGGAGCACCTGGTCAAACTCAGGCTTGGTCTGCTTGAGGTGCCGCAGGATGGGGAAGACAGTGAGCACGGCAGAGAAGTCATGCCTGATGATGGCCTTCCGGGCAGCAGACACGATGTTCTCCCCTTCGAGCATCAGCCCGTCCAGCGCGTCCTGAGAGAGCAGAGCAAGGACGCGGCTCACAGAGGGGGCAGAGCGGTGAGACCTGCCTCCCAGGGACGGTCAGGGCCGCTGGAGGGGCTGGGGGAAGCCAGCATGCCCCAGCAGGGGACGGCAACCCCCCCCCTGCCCCTGCACACACACGGTGGAGATGGTGGGTAGCTACAGTTGAAGGCTACAGGCCAAGAGGTCTGGCCCAAACTCCAGCTTCTGCAGCCGCAGCTTTTGCGGGGGCATCTGGTTGGGGCCCAGGAGCAGGGTGGGGCGGGGCAGGACCTGGATCAGGGAGTCAAAGGTCTTCTTCTGATGGTGCTCAGGGATGACGTCCATCAGCAGCTGGTACTCGCTCTGGGCCAGCCTGACGAAGGCACTGATGCAGTGAATGTAGGCGTCGGTCTCCACGTCCAGCGTGTCGTCTCTCCCTGGGGGGACAGCGGTGCCCCTGAGCTGCTGGTCTGGGGACAGCCGCTCTCCCTGCTGGGGGGGGCATGGGTCTCCCCAGCTCCTGGCCTGTAGCCCAGGCAGACTGTTCTGGCAGAAAGCTGAGAGCATTCCAGCAGGCCCGACTGCTTCGAAGAGAAAAAACAGGGCTGAATCCAGCCTTTGTCCTGGCTTCATTTTCAGCTCTGCCAGACAGTGTTTATGTCCCAGAGCATCAGGTACTAGAGGTGGTGGGGAGATGGATGAAGGGATGAAGAGGGAAGAGCCCTAAATCGGCTTCCTGGCTATGGTGTACCTGTCCCCAGGACTGAGGATTCTGAATTGTACTAGAAAGAGGGCAGCCACGGGTTGGTGCCCACCTCAAAGAGGCAGGCACCGTGGTCACCCATCTGAGAAAATGCCAGGCCACTGAAGGCAGTTCTCAGCCCCGCCAGACCTGGAATGTCTAAGAAGGCAGTGGGCTACGGCTAGGAGGCTAGCTGGCATGGGGTCAAACTTTGAGAAGGGGTGATGAGTCCCAGAAAGGGAGGGCTTCTGCTGGTCAGCTGCCCCAGGAGACCCGGGTCCCACTAGCGGAGGCTGGGGCAGGGAGTGCCCATAGGCAACCTGGTCCCACAAGCAAAGGAACGGGCTCCGAGTCAGAGCTTCGGAGCTGTTGTTGGAGTCAGATGTCAGGGCTCCCTGCCCTCCAGGGAGCCACCTTCCAAGTAGCGGCAGCTTCTCCCCTTGGCCCAGGCCCCGAGAGCCAGGCATACACTCCCATCTGGAGAGAGGCAAGGAGACCTAGTGCCCAAAAGAGAGACTTGAGAGAGAGAGGCAAACAGGCCTGGCTCATCCTCAGAGCAGAGCCCTCCGGGGACGGCGGCCAAGGCAGCGGCGGCTGCCCTCGGGCTGGGCTGCGGTACTCACCAGCCAGCGGCCCGTGCTTGTCGTTCAGGGCCTCGGACAGGTGCTTAACTCGGAAATCATGCTCGTGACCTAGCGAGACGTCGGCCGTACAGACACAAGCAGCGTTTATCCAGGGGCTGGGCGGGCTGCCCCTCGGGGGCAGGGAAGAAGCCCTCGATCTCCAGGAGGGGATGTGAGATGGGGGGGGGGGCGGGGGAAGGGGCACCGGAGAGGGCTCTGAGCCCCTCCTCTGCCACGGACCACCTTGGGAACAGCCATTTCAAGCCTGACTTGCAGTGCCCCAGACCGTCCTTGAGAGCTAGTTCTCCAAGCCCGAGGCCAAGAGAAAGCCTGTGGGAGGACCAAGGAAGGCTCTGGAGAGCTTCTGGCAGCTGTGGAGGGTCTGACGCTCGGCCCCAGGGGCTTTACCCACCTCACCATGTTTGGGGAGACTCGCAGTTAGAGAAATGTCACTGCTGAGTGAACGAGACAGCCTCCTTTGGTTCCCCAGGGTTACTCTTTGGAAGGAAGGTCAGGTCCACCAGGGCAGGGCTGTCCTTCCTCTGACAGGAGGCAAGGAGGGACATGGCCTACAGGCTGCCCATCCCCCTCGTGGCACACACTCCCCTTTCTAAAGCTGGGGGAGGTGGGGTTGGCCCGGAGGCCTAGGCCAGCTTGGTCCTGCCACTGCTGGTCTGAGCGTGAAAGGGCTGCCCATAACAAAGAACTTTCTCTGAGTTCAAATAGGAGACAAGGACAGAGACAGGGAGGGAGTAGGAAGCCTCAGGGAGGGCAGAGCTGCCGTCAGCCAGACAGGACCAGGCCGAGGCCACGGCACCTGCCCTGCGCCAGCTGGAGTGAGCGGCACCAGGCACCTGCTGTCCCCACCCCTGCCCCCTCCCAGGGACTCTCCCGTGGCCCTCCTGGGGGCTTGGAGGCTCTGCCCTGCCACGAGAGTGCACACATGGTGGCGGAGGAGGGAACAGGAGAAGAACACAGGGTGATTACCTTCCAGAGGAATGAGGTTAGAGCCCCCCTTTTTCCCATCTAGACCATGCTGGGAATACTGTTTCAGAAGGTTCTGAGCCTTACGGATCGTGCCTGTCACCAGAACCACAGAGAGGAGACAAGAAGACCTAGGAAATGAGTGAGAGAAAACAGCAGCAGGCCTCCACCTGCCCCCCTCCCCGAGCCCCATACCCAGCCCCCCAACAGTGAGCATGCCCACATGCCATCTCTCCAGCAGGCCCCTTCCAGGACCCCCCGGAGGTGCTGCAGATGGGCAGGAAGGAACAGGCACGGGGCATGCCCCACACGGAGCTCCCGATTCTGCTCCTGACCCTCACGGTTCTGGATTTGAGTTCTCTTTAGGAAATGCAGTGGGTGAAGGAGATGAGATGGGCAAAGAGCCATCAGGAGAAGCCAAAAATAAAAAACACTACTGAGTGGCATTTAAGTCGGAATAGACCAGGCTCAGGATGGAGGAGCTGGCGACGAAGCTCTCACACCCAGAGGGCACAGCCAGGTTAGCGGAGTCTGGGGACCCGAGGCCGAGAGGCCCATGGCCCGGCCCGAAACACTAGGAGGCCGAGCTCCCGGGCATGCTCAGTGCTGGGACGTGGACACACGGAGGTCGACGGAAAGCAGAGCCCGGGAGTTGGTGAGACAGGACTGAGCTTCCTGGGAGAGCGGTGCCCAAGACAGAAGGCTTGGAGACCCTGAGGCAGCCTGGCCCCGTGCACCAAAGTCACCTGAACCCCCAAAGCAATCGGAGAAAACTCAGAAGCTTGGTTGGGGGTTAACGGAAGCAGGATGGTAGATGGTGGCGGGGTGGGGGGGTCGGCATGCTCGCGGCATGGAGGAAAAAAACAACAGTTAGTATCAAAAGTGAAATCAACAAAAACAAAACCGCAGTGCCTACAGCCTCCGGGGTCAGCCACCTCTGTGGGAATGAGACACCTCAGGGCAGAAAATGCGGGAAATAAAATAGCATTTAAAACAGACGAGGACAGCTGCCTTGTTAATAAGATGCACTAGGAGCGGGAAAGAGGCCCCCACACGTAACTCTGGTCCATCTTCCCTGGAGACTCTTGCGTCCCCCACCCCCAGCCGTGTCTCTGAACACAGTGAGGCTGGCTGGGTTCTGGCAGCCCCCCCCACAAAAAGCTGGGGGAGAAGGGACAAGGTCTGGAGTGGCTCCTTTCTTTCTGTTTGGACCACGTGACAATCAGCTACTAATGACCAAGTTCATGGCCCCGGCTCAGCATCTGTCTCCCTGTGTTCTCCCCATTCAGTGAGCGGTCCTGCTAATGAGCAAATCAGATTCCTGCCCCACAGCAAAGCCGCAGCAGATGGGCCTGCACACGGGCCTTGAGGAGCCTCGCCGGCACGCTGGCGTGGACGGAGACCGAGGACACCGATCGGGCAGCCGCCAAGCCCATCACGTGCCCAGTGACCACAGAGATGCCGAGATTGGTATTAAATTACTGACCGACTGAGGCCTCCCTGCTCCTCTCCTCCAAGCCAGGAGCGGATGTCCCAGGGGCCTGGCTCCCTAGTTTTCCACATCAGTCCTGACCCCCTGGCTGCTGACAATCTTGAAACTCTGCAGCAACCACAGGGATCCTTGCAGCCTGAGTCTTCCTCCAGGGCCCATAAGCCAAGGACAGACTAGGCCCACTGTGAGCCCCACCACGGCCAGCCAACACTCTGGGGGCAGTGCAGACCAGGTCTGCCCACCCCGCCGTGGGCCTGTCAGAGAAGAGATGGAGAAGAGAGCCCAGACAAGCCAAGGCAGGCAGCCTCACAGCCTCACTGAGGGAGACAGCCCCTGCCCAACGCACAGAGGCACAGGGACGGACCGACCGAGTGCCGGCAGCTGCGGCCCAGCAGGCTGGCTCAGCACAGTCTCTGTTAGGAGCAGGTTTTTAGATGACGGCCAGGAGATCTGCACTGGACGGGAGAAGGCGGTACACCTCCTGCTGGGGCCACCAGTCCTCTGCTCGCTTGGGCCCCTGAGGGCAGCCTCTACACTGCCCTTTCTCCAAACCCCAATTAAAGGCCTGAGCAGGAGCAGGTGCTCTCTGAGGGGCAAGGGCGAGAAACACTCTACACACAGCCTGCTGTCACGAGGGGCGGGTCCCACAGGCCACACCGGGCATGTCCCTGCAGCCACAGCTCGGGAGTGTGGGCTAAGGTGGAAGCAGCCCCTGGCTCTTGAGCTTTCTCTCCCAGGTGCTGCGCCCGGCGGCCCCTTGCCCTGCAACATCCTAGCCTCTCCTTCAGCTGAGGACAGCATCTCTCGGCAGCTCGAGACAGCGGCTTGCCAGGCTGCGGCTGACACGCAAGGACATTTCACCCGGAGCATGGAGCTTCAGTAGATGGGGACTTGCTAGGTGGGAAGACACCTGCTTTCTGTCCTCTGTACCCACAGTCAGGGGCCACTGGGAGGATAAGCTCTGATGGGGCCGACGCTGCTAACCCCAGGGTGGCCAAAGGCCATGCAGGTCCCACACAGCCTTCTGGGTGGGGCTTAATGGGCATGAGTGGGGGCTCACCTGGCCTCTTGATGGGCTTCTTGGTGGGCGTGTCTTTCCTCTTGTTGGGGATAGCAGGGGAGTAGGGAACCCCAGAGGAAGAACTGCTCTTCCGGAAATGTTCCTTCAGGCCCTTGATGGAGCGGTCTAGCTGGCTGGAGCGAATCTGATAGTAGACATTCATGAAATCTGAGGAGAGAGGGGGTGACAGATCTGTGGCAGCTGGGTCCCTGCCTCTCTTTCCCCTCTAGATGCAGCGGGCCGAGCAGTGGTAGAGCCTATTTCAGTTTGCTAACTCGTTCCTAGCATCTGCTATGGCTCCCAGCCACCCACATAGCCTGGTCCCAAATTAAGCCATCTTAAAAGGGAAAATATCCCCCAATAGAACTGCTAATTAAGTTTTGAAGGTAAAATTCTTTTAGATAAAAAATATAAAATTAGGAAGCACCTGGGTGGCTCAGTCGGTAGAGCGTCCAACTCTTGGTTTCAGCTCAGGTCATGATCTCATGGGTTGTGAGATCGAGCCCCGCGTCGGGTTCCACACTCATCAGGGAATCTACTTAAGACTCTCCCTCTGCCCCTCCCCACCGCGCGCACACCCTCTCCCTCTCAAATAAATAAATAACATCTTTTTAGAAATAAATAAATAAACAAAATTAACATCGAGATTCACCTTGGTGAGGGGTCAAAGGATGTGAGCAATTTATAGGAGGCAAAGAGACAACAAATGTCAGTGAATGAAAACACACTATATCTTTAGCCATTCGTGATATGCAAATTTTTTTAAAAAGGACCATGACAGCCCTGGCTAAGATAAATAAAATTAATGAAGAAAAAAAGAGCCATGGGACCGTTGATGGCTCTTTGGACTGGCCCCACCTACCTGGAGATGAGCTTCCAATGGCAGAAAGGTACAAATCTGTTTGGACACTTCTACCTGATAGCTGCATCTCTGAGAAAACACCCAAAGAACTCCCTATATAAGGAAAGCAATCCACACAAGTATGCTCACTGCAGCACTTTCTATCAATACCGGAAAACTGGAGAATCCAAAAATGCAAATGGGCAAGGAAACACTACACTTCAGCAGTTCCCAACCAAGGTGTTGCAAGGAGCCCCAGTGTAAAAAATGGGCCGAAGCACAGGGGTCTGGAGGCTGTCCACTGGCCTCTCTTTTCTCCCTAAAAATCTCCTGCTAAGCCCAAGGCCCCCCTAAAGTGCAGCTTAGGAGCTGTGGACATGTTCACACAGTCACATAAGCTATAGATTTATTGCTTGTATATCATTTCCTATTAAACTTCTTTTTATGAAAAAAAAAAATCCCGGTGGATTAAAGAAATAAAGCGGGGAGAAGACCCCACTCCGTGTGGCCCTGCCACCTGGGTCCTCTCACCTTGGTTGCGGCCATATTCCACCAGCCAGCGGGAGATACGGATCACGTCCTGGAGCACTCCCTCGGGCAGGTGCTCCAGCGGCACCTCCTCCTGGACCTCCAGCTCATCCTCACCGCTGATCAGATCCAGGATGAGCACAGGGGACACGACCTTGCTGTGCCTGGTCATCAGGCTGCGGAACTCGGACTCCAGCGACTCCTTTCCACGCTCGAACAGCAGCTTCTACGGGGACAACGGGAGGAAGGAAGGGAGAGGGTTCGGCTGCTTCAGCATCCAGCTGGCCCCTCCTCTGCCTTCACTTCCTTTAACCTGGAGAAGAAACACCAGGAAGCCCTCTCTGCTTATGTCTTTGCCCCATGTTCCCTCAAATTGTATGTTCACAGGTGAAACTCAAAGTTTTACAAGACACAGGTGCTTCACAAATATTGGCCCATGATTTTCCCAATGGGCCATTACCCTGTCTTCTTGTTAGAAAAGGGTTTGCAAGAGAAAAAAAATAGATAAATGGAACTACGTCAAATGAAAAACTTTTGTCCTACAAATGACACCATCAAAACAGTGAAAGGACAACCCACAGGATGAAAGAGAACATTCGCAAATTATATACCCAATAAGAAACAGATAGCCAGAACATACAAGAGAACAGAAAACATCCGTCCACACACAAAAGTATACATGAGGGTTCAGAGCAACATTATTTGCAACTGCCAAAAAGTGGAGCATCCATCAAGTGGCGAATGTAATGTGGTCCATCCACACAATTCAACGTTCCTCAGCCATACCACGAATGAAGAACTGACACACACCACCATGTGCCCGAACCTTCAAAACATGACATGAAGTAAAAGAAGGCAGACACAAAAGGTCACATATTATACGATTCCATTCATATGAGAAGCCCGGAATAGACAAATCTGGAGAAACAGAGTATAGACAAGTGACTAGCAGAAGCTGCGTGGTTGGGGACAGGAGCAGAGGGGAGTGGCTGTCAACGGTCCAGTGTCCCTCATGAGACCAGGGCAGGGACTGGTGTCTCCAAACCTCCCACAGTAGCCCACTGGCCCCTCACCACTTTGTTGAGCTCTGGGCTGTCTGGGCTATTGTCCTGGAAGTACTCCACAGCCTTCTGAATCTTGGCCATGCTCCCCAGGTACTCCTCCAGCCTGCCTGTGGGGCTGTGAAGGAAAAGAGCTGCATCAGCCTGGGCAGATGGAAGAAGAAGAGGAGGACCAAGAGAATGGTATTTGGAAGAGAAGAGAATTAATACAGGGGACTCCGGGCTCAACTATATTCAAACCCTCTCTTCTAAAGCTTAGCGTTGTGGCCCAAGAGGTATTAGCAATGTGAGCCTCTGGCCCTAGCTCACCCCTCCCTGATGATTTTCTCAGTGTCACTGGCCACATGGTAGTAGCTGATGACATGGTCCAGGCAGGAGAGAGTCTTCTCAACATTCTCCTGCAGTCGCTGCAGGTTCTCTGTCTGCTTGTGCACAGGGATGATGGAGTTCTCCAGCTTCATAAGGCGGCTCTCAAAGGATGACAGGATAGACACCTGTGGGGGACAGCCCAGTCTCAGGACTGAGTCTTGTCCCAGGACTGCTTCTACCCACCCACCAGGTCTTTGGCATTTGCTGCCTTTCCTCTGGTTTTCTTTCTTTTATAAAAAAAGATTTTATTTATTTATTTTGACAGAGAGAGAAAGAGAGCATAAGCAGGGGGAGTGTGAGAGGGAGAAGCAGGCTCCCTGCAGAGCAGGGAGCCCAACGCAGGACTCGATCCCAGGACCCTGGGATCATGACCTGAGCCGAAGGCAGATGCTTCACTGACTGAGCCACCCAGACGCCCCTCCTCTGATTTTCTAGATAATAGAGGGAAGGGATTGGGTGTACGTGTTCACCACCGTATCCCCAGCACCTACCACGTGCAGAGCACACAGGAGGCGGTCCAAATAAACTGGATGAAGTCTGCCTTGCAGGAAGCAGCCCATGCATCAGATGAGCTCCTTCTAAGATAATCACCCCCGGAGGGACTCCCTTCCACCCTCTGAAGCCAAATCTCAATTTCACTTCTCTCTGAAGCTTTCCTAGACTGAACAGGAAGTAGTTTCATACAGAGTAGCCTCAAATGCATTGCTAGTACCTTCAAAACCTCTCTCTCTAAGGGCGAATCTCTAATTAATAATTTAATAAGGATGAGGACTTTATGATTGTGTTCCTAAACACATACCCAAAGTTTGTATCTACTCAATATGAGCTTTTCCAGTCTCCTCTAGAAATAAGGAAGGAAACTCCTATTTGCTGAGCACCTGTTGTACACCAGCTACTATGCAAGATGCATTCCTGTGCATTGTCTCCTACGACCTTCACAGCCACGCTGGGAGGCTGGCATCGCCTCTTTTAGTAGATGAGTTGACTGAAGCTCAGTGTTACCTGTCAGAAGCCACACAGAAATAAGTGGAGGGGGCGCCTGGGTGGCTCAGTTGGTTGGGCATCTGCCTTTGGGTCGGGCCATGATCCTGGAGTCCCTGGATCGAGTCCCGAATCAGGCTCCCTGCTCAGCAGGGAGCTTGCTTCTCCCTCTGCCCTTCACCCCGCTCTCTCTGACTCTCTTTCTCTCAAATAAATAAATAAAATCTTAAAAAAAAAAAGAAGAAGAAGAAGAAGAAGAAGTGGAGGGGCGAGAACCAGATCCCAGCTCTGCTTTCAAAGCTCCTTCTACCCCTAAAGCCCTCTGAGGTGAAGCCTGAGTTTTCTCTGCCCTCAGTAATCTCAAAATCTCAGGCCACCCTTGCCCGCTGATCATCACCTGAATTGAGGATGACACACGACCACTACCCAGCTCACATAAATCAGTCTCGCTAAATGTTCGCGGAAGGAGAGAACGAAGAATGGAGACCTTGGAGAGAAAGCGGAAAGTCTGCGCCAGCAGGCGCTGCGGCATCGTACGTGAAGGAGCAGAACACGGGGAGCTAGATAAGGGACACCCCACACTGCTGCTGGAGAAACCCACACTTTACCACCATCATGACCCAGGCTCGAACCCCTGGCTTTTTGTAAAAAGGGCTCTCCTCCAGTCTGGAGGCCTGTCTGGCCCTCCCACCCGAGGGGTTACTCACCATGTTTTTGGTGAGCTGGTCGCTCTTCTCCAGGCTGTCTCGGATGAAGGACAGCGTCTCCTCCTCCTGGGGGAAGCGGAGCGGAGCATATCACAAGAAGCTGGAGGCTAACGAACACCGCGTCCCAGCCCCACGGCCTCGCCCCCAACCCTACCTCCTCGCAGGGAGTGCTCCCTCCCAGCCCTGCCTCCTCCCTGAGGAGATGCCCCGGCCCGGATCTCGGCCCCTTCCCTCTCCTGCTCCCCATCCCCAGCCTCACCTGCTTCAGCTTGTCCTCGATCTCCCGCCGCCGGGCGGACGCCTCCTGCGGAGGAATCATCGCCTCGGCCCAGCGGCTCCCACTGCCCGCTGGCTAGCCTCTGCGTGCCCCCTCGGCTCCCGTCTCTGCCACACCCACTTCCGCCCTTGGCCCCGCCCCCACGGCGCGCTAGTGGCGCCATATTGGGAATGGCAAGCGGAACTGGGTAACAGGCCTGGGAAGGTGGCCATCTTGGGTGTGGCAAGTGCGGGGTTCTCGGACTTGCCAGAAAAGGTTCACAAGCAGCGTTGTATCGCTCCGCTGACCGGACGGCTGGAGTTCACTTGCGGTCTTCGTGTGAAGGCCGACCCTTTTGACAGAGGCCGCTGGGGAAGGCCACAAGTCTGTTTCCCTAGTTCGCATTTTATATCCAGGCACGGATGTCGTCTTCCCCGCAGACCACAGCACAGAGCGTGTCACACAGTAGGCCCGGAACGTGTGGCCATTTGATGAGCCAGGGGCTTGTGTAGTCGCTCCTTCCTTCGGCCCTGCATTACGCAAAAGTATGCAGCGGACCTTGTGTGCAAGCCCCGAACGGGGGGTGGGGGGGTGGGCTGGGGACAGAGTGGTCGCCCACGGCCCCGGTGGCATCCGTAACCATAAATCTGGCTTGTGTGGAGCCCAGCCAAATTCCCGGGGCTGGCGGAGTCCTCGGAGCATCCATTCCGGGGGAGCGGGGGGCTTGCTTGGAGCGTGCTGTCCAAGCCTCACCCTAGAGCGTCTGTTTTGGAGAGAGCTCTGTGGTTTTATCTGTTGGGGGTGAGAACTTGTCTGCTGGTGAAGTGTCTTCTGCTGGGAGCTCACCTCGTCTGGAAATGGTGCAAGGGGAAGGCCGAAAGATGTCAAACCTGTCTGAGGGATTGGGCCCAGCCCCTTAACTATTTCTCATAGAGGCTTTGGGGCAATCAGAAAGGCTTGGAGGGCCGGCAGGGCCCCTTCTCCAGAGTTCCAAAACATTCTAACTCCTCTGCCCAGAGCCTCCAGCAGGGACACTCCTGGATGGAGGTTCCTGCGGGGCTGGGCATTCAGCTTTCACCACAAGACTCAGCTCCTGCAAAACCTAATGTCACTCCTTCCTCCATCCCTTCCCTGCCAACCCTGCCTCTGACCCTAGTCCTTGGGGAGGTAAATAGCTGTGTGGCTTTGCTCAGTTCTGTGGATCCAGCATCCAGGCAGAAAGGGATAGACAACAAGGCGTGTGCTGGTGGGTGAGAATATTTTGGGATACCAAGTCCTAGTGTTCCCAAGCCCCCCCCCCCCCCTCAGGACCCACCACATCCAAGAGGAGGAAGAAATGGGACCTGGAGCTTGGAGAGAGATTGGGGAGCTCTTCTGATGGGGCATGAGGACAATTTCAGATCTGGTGGGTAGCCAGGAAAGTGGGATTGAAGGAAATCTCCAAGTGCAGCCCTGTTGGAGATGGGGGAGATAAAAAGGCAGAGTCATTGTGGGAGGGCACCTGGGATGATTTCACTGAGGCAGTCCTTGTGCAGTCCTGAGAACTAAGTAAAGGGGAAAGTTCAGTGCCACAGTACAGAACGAGGGCCTGGAGCACTATGGTGGAAAGGACTCTGGACTTGGTAGAGCAGCCCAGAGAGCCCCCTTCAGCACCTGCCTCTCTGAACAGCACCTAGCCCAGGGTAGATGCTCAAGAAAAACAGCGATATCATCTTGTTCTATAAGTCTTAGGATCCCTATGCTCATGAACAAATACTTTGAACTTGGCACAGTATCATTGTATTTTTGCAAATAAACTACATATCAGTGTGCTTTTGTGTGTTTTCTCAAATCTCTTTCACTAAGTGTAATTTGGTAGCCAGCTATCCTGTATGGAGAGCTTTCTGTTTGTCCATCTCTGTTACAAACACCATCCTTACTCGTCCTCTTGTCTAATCCTCACAATAAACGTACAAGTCAGGCACAGCTGTTGTCTCCCTTCTGCAGATGAAGAAGCTCAGGCTCAGAGAGGTCAGGTGCGCTAAGTCAACACAGCTGGCTGGGAGAGGATACACCAGAGGCTGCTCCCCACCTCCCCATGCTGGGTGGCTCAGGAGTGTTATTTGTTGCTATGCAAAACCACCAATCTGATTTTCAAGAAAATCCATTGTAAAAAGCAGGTTATATTTATGACAACCATATCTAGTAAAACGTAAACTTTCAGAAAGAAAGTTTAAAGTATTCTCCTCTCTCTCAAATAAATAAAATCTTTTTTAAAAAGATTTTATTTACTTATTTATTTGACAGAGAGAGACACAGCGAGAGCGGGAACACAAGCAGGGGGAGTGGGAGAGGGAGAAGCAGGCTTCCAGCGGAGCAGGGAGCCTGATGTAGGGCTCGATCCCAGGACCCTAGCTGAAGGCAGACGCCCGACGACTGAGCCACACAGGCGCCCCTGCAGTTTGATTTTAAAACTATTTTTCAATGTAATTCTTATTCAAGGTTAAAAAATTCAAACTGGAAAGAGGGTAGAAGGTGAAAAACAGAAGGTTTTCAGCCCTCTTCCCCGCTGAGCCCCAAACCCCTTTGTCCCAGATGTAACCAGAATGACCACTTTCCTAATGCATTTGGACAAATCCAAACACATTTTACACAGAATAAGCTCTTGTTTTGTTTTGTTTTTAACACAAATGTCATCACAGTAAACATCCTTTCCTGTGGCCTGCATCCTAACAGTATACCATTTTTCTTAAGACTTTATTAATTTATTTATCGGAGAGAGAGAGAGAGCACAAGCAGGGGGAGCAGCAGGCAGTGGGAGAAGCAGGCTTCCTGCTGAGCAAGGAGTCCAATGCGGGGGGGGGGGGGGGGGCGGTTCCTGGGATCATGACCAGAGCTGAAGGCAGAGGCTTAACCGTCTGAGCCACCCAGGTGTCCCCCTAACAGTATACCTTGATCATCTCTCTTTATTTTTTTATTTTTTATTATTTTTTTAAGATTTTATTTATTTGAGAGAGAGCGAAAGCGAGAGAGATCACAGAGGGAGACAGAGAAGCCAACTCGCTGCTGAGCAGAGAGCCCGATGCAGGGCTCGATCCCAGGACCCTGAGATCATGACCTGAGCTGAAGGCAGACGGTTAACCGGCTGAGCCACCCAGGCGCCCCTAAAACATATACTTTTAAAATCTGTATAGAGACGTACAAATTGCCATCCAATTTGCTGAACTAGTGTGTACTTCCAGTACCAATGTACAATGTGCCTCCTTCCCCCCACCTAAACCCACACTAAGGATTATCAATCTAACATTTTTGCCAATCTGAGAGATGAGAGATGAGAAATGGCATCTCAGGTTTAATTTTGAACTAAATGAAAAGGAAAAAAGAATTTATCAAAAGTTGTGGGATGCAGGAGCACTTGTGTGGCTCAGTCAGTTAAGCGTCTGCCTTCAGCTCGGGTCATGATCTTGGGGTTCTGGAATTGAGCCCCACATTGGGCTCCCTGCTCAGCGGGAGTCAGCTTCTCCCTCTCCTTTGCCCTTTGCCCCTCCCCCTCATGTGTGCATGCTCTCTCTCTCAATAAATAAAATCCTTAAAAAAAGTTGTGGGACAGGGAAAGGGACGGGAAAATGAAACAAGACAAAACCAGAGAGGGAGACAAACCATAGGAGACTTTTAATCTCAGGAAACAAACTGAGGGCTGCTGGAGTGGAGGGGGGTGGGAGGGATGGGGTGGCTGGGTGATGGACATTGGGGAGGGTATGTGCTACGGTGAGCGCTGTGAATTGTCTAAGACTGATGAATCACATACCTGTACCCCGAAACAAGTAATACATTATATGTTAATAAAAAAAAAAGTTGTGGGATGCAGTGAAAACAGTACTTGAAGGAAAATTTATAACATTGAATGGATACATTAGAGAAAAAAAATCTAAAATCAGTAAATCTAAGCTTCCACCTTAGGAAATTAGAAAAAAAAACATGAAATCCAAAATAAGCAGAATATTAGAGATAATAGGCATTAGAAATCAGTGAAATTGAAAACAGGACATTAACAAAGAGAATCAAGGAAATCAAGAGTTGGTTCTTTAAAAAGATCAATAAAATTGACAACTTCTACTCAGACTAATCAAGAAAAAAAGAGAAGACACAAATTACTAATATCAGAAATGAAACAGGGGTCATCATTACTGATCCCATGGACATTAAGAGAATAATAAGGAATATTATGAACAACTCTATGGTTTGAAATTTGATAACTTAGGTGAAACAGACCAATTGACTGAAAGACACAATCTACCAAAACTCACACAAAGAGGAGTAAATAATCTGAGTAGGAGTATATCTATTAAAGAAATTTAATCAATAATTAATAAACTTCCAAAACAGAAAGCACAAAGTCCAGATGATTTCACTGATGAATTCTACCAAAGATTTAAGGCAGAAATGATACCAATTCTCTACACTCCCTTTCAGAAATGGAAGCAGAGGAGATATTTCCAAACCTATTCTATGAGGTCAGCATCACCCTAAAACTAAAGCCAGCTAAAGACATTACATGAAGGAAAAACTACAGACCAATCTCTCTCATGAATACAGATGCAAAAATACTCAAAATGTTAGCAAACCATATCCAACAATGTCTAAAAAGAATTATACACCGTGGGATTATTATACAAGTAGGATTTATTCCCAAGTATGAAAGGCTGATGCAACATTTGAAAGTCAAAGTAATCCATCACATCAATAAGCTAAAGAGGAAAAACTATATGATCATATCAATAGATGCAAAAAAAAAAAAGCATTTGAGAAAATCCAACATCCATTCGTGATAACAATTTTCATAAAAAAACCAGCAATAAAGAGTAACTTCTTCAACTTGATAAAAACATCTACAATAAACTTATAGCTAACATCATTACTTAGTAGTGAGAAACTAGATACTTTCACCCTAAGATGGGGAGCAGGGCAAGGCTGTCCGCTCTCACCACTGCTATTCAACATCGTGCTAGAAATCCTAACTCTTGCAAAGAGACAGGGGAGGCATGTGGGAACTCTGCACTTCCTGCACAATTTTTCCTGTAAACCTAGAATTCTACTAAAAAATAAAAACTATTTATAAAAAAAGTTTAAATGGCATCTCATGTTTAATTTTTTCCTTCAATTAAAAGTAAGTTTGAGGGGCTCCTGGGTGGCTCAGTCAGTTAAGCGTCTGACTCTTGATTTTGGCTCAGGTCATGATCTCAGGGTCGTGAGATCGAGCCCCATGTTGGGCTCTGCGCTGAGCGTGGTGGATGGAGCCTGCTTACGATTCTCTCTCTCCCTCTGCCCCTCCCTCCCTCTGCCCCTTCCTCCCCATCTTTCCCTCTCTTAAAAAAAAAAAAAAAAAGTAAGTTTGAGGAAATTAAGAGATATAAACTTCTGGTTATGAAATAAATAAGTCAGGGAGATAAAAAGCACAGCTTAGAGAAGATAGTTAATAATATAATAACTTTGTGTGGTGACACATGGTAACTACACTTCTAGTGGTGAGCTAATGTACCTAATTGTCCCATCACTACCTCGTACACCTGAAACTAATAGAACATTGCATGTCAGTTATATGTGACTTAAAAAAGTAAGTTTGACTATCTTTTTGTTTAGTGGCCATACTAGTTTTGCAAAATCCTTTGTATATTAAAGAAATTCGCCTTTATCGTTTATGTGTGGCTTAATTCTGTTGCTGCTGATTTTTTTCTCCTAGAATTTTATTTATTCATATTGACCAAACTTTTTATTTTATAGCTTTTGGGTTTTGTGTCTTTCATGGAAAGGTTCACCGCAGGTAAGCTCTCCTTTTCTTTCTTTTTTTTTTTTCTTAAACCATTTTTGCTTTTTTCTAATATATATATATTTATGTTTATATCATTGAGCCATCTGAATTTTTCCCAGATGGATAGCCAATGGTCCCAATACCATTTCTTCAATAATTCATGATTCAGTCACTAGTTTGAAATGGTACCTATATCAAAAATATGTTCCATATATATTTGAACCTATTTTGGGGGAATATATTCTGTTCCACTGAACTACTTTTCCCTATTTCAGTACTAGCATCAGACCAGTTAAAGCAACGTAACTTTTACTGTTTAATACATGTAATGTTGCATATTTCCTTCTTGGTCTTTTTTTGTCTTCTCAAAGAAACTTTCTAGATATTCTCCGTTTTGTTTATTTATTTATTTTTAGGTGAAGTTTAAAATCATTGTCACAATTGCAAATTGAATGTCCCCTGAGTAAACTGGTTTGAATTCAGGTCTTCAAAGAGGCTGGGACCTTGCCCCCTTGAGGGATGGAGGCAAAGCGTGACTTCGGAAAGGGGGTCTGGAAAGTTGGGCCAGAGTTTTCTTGGTGGACCCTGTGAAGTGACCAGCAGAGAGCACGGATTTGCTGCCAGGAAGAGCCTCACAGGCAAGAGCTAGAGCTGAGGAGTGGCCAGGCCCCAGGGAGCCCCGCTGAGGGCAGATCAAAGGCAGGCAAGAAGCAACTGGTCCTCACAGTTGAGTGACAAAAGCCAGAGGGAAGCTCAGCCTCCAGGGCTGATGGTGTCACGCGGGTGACAGGAAGGCCTCCGCTGGCCTTCTAACGGGCTGCCTCCCCAGCATCCAGCCTTGGTCCAACACAGAGACAAATCTCTGAGGAGCCAATGAAAAGTGCATGATGGCTCAAGGCAGGAGGACAAGGGAGGAGCAGGAGCCCGGAGAGAGCACCAAAGCCGTGAGCTAAGCTCGTGGGTACATGTCTCAGAGTGGGGAGCCGAGGGGAAAGAGGGGGGCGTCTTTTGAGGCAACCGTGAAACTCTCTACCCTGAGAATCACAGCAACATACTCACAAGGAACAGAAACACCAGCACAGACGTGGCTGAAAAGAATCAGTACCCTCTCCCGCCCTTCTTTAGATGCCCCCCCACCCGAGCTTTCCACCCACCCGCCTTGTCACCTTACCCAGAGCGGGTCCTCGGAGAGGTCTGTGGAGCAGGTGGGAGTCCGGCCTTGGACACATCTTCTCAAAGGAGTATGTTCCGTGAGGTGGCCAGCCCCTGTTGAAATCCCAGCCGGTGCTATGATGGCACAGAGTGGGGCGTGAGAGCCGGGCTGTGAGGGGAGACAGGCCTGGCCCGCTCCCCACCCTGCCAGCCACTAGCTGGGCTGCTTCAGCTGAGGGAAGGCCCTGCTGTCTAACACGCCGTGGCAATTAGGTGACACAGCATATATAAAAGGCCCGGCATACAGTAGGTGCTCAAGCAATGTTCAGCAGTGCCCACCCCAGATCTTCACTGGCCTTTCTGGCTGTAAATAGGGTCTATTAGGAACTATTTGGTGTCTGCAGCTACCATTGCTTGGAAATGTGTCCTAGGGGCGCCTGGGTGGCTCAGTCGGTTGAGCATCTGCCTTCAGCTCGGGTCGTGACCTCAGGGTCCTGGGATCGAGCCCCGCGTCGGGCTCCCTGCTCAGCAGGGCGTCTGCTTCTTCCTCTCCCTCTGCTGCTCCCCCTGCTTCTGCTCTCTCACTCGTGCTCTCTCTCTCTCAAGTAAATAAATAAAACCTTAAAAAAAAATAAGATCAAAGAAAGGTTGATGAAGTCAACCAGGTAGTGAGTGCCAAACGTTGGATGGCTTAAGGAGCAGGAGCGGCAAGGTGTGGGCTGAGGAGACACGTGAGTGACATTTCCCACATTTACAGGCCAGGAAGTAGGCCTGTGGTATGAGTGCCATGAGTACCTAGCACCATGCTGAGCCTTCGTGATGGTTACTCCTGGAGTCCTCACAACCACCTGTGTGTGTATGAGCGAGAAGTGGTCACTGCCCTTAGGGAAGGGGAAACCGAGTGTCTAGAAGGGCCAGAAGTGTCTAGAAGGTGCCAGACCCGGGCCTGGAAAGCAGACCCTCCATTTTGTCTCTCAACATGTTACAGGCTGGCTCACACAGGAACACGGGAATGACCTTCCTGGGACCAGCTGGACACCCCAGGGCCACGACCACAGTCCCACATCCTGGCTAGGTGATACGCCTGGAGGCCCTAACCGCCAGGGTTACTGGCAAGACCCTGAAGAAGTCCGTTTGGCCAGGGGCCTTTTAGATCCCAAAGTGGGAGAGTGGGTCAAAGAGGCACCCAGCTATTCCCCTGCTGCCAGCCCTACACATGCCACAGCCCCTGTGTTGTCCCTCGGCCTGGGGAACTTCTGCCTCCAGGACACACCGGAGAGCCCTGGTCACCGGCCACTGGCTCTGACTCTGGCCGCCAGGCAAGAGGCTCTCCACTGTGTGGATCCGGACAACAAACACTTGAGGGACATTTCCTATCAGCTTTTCAAACTCTAGCTCCCAGTCAGCCCGGCTTGGAGAAGGCACGGGTTGGCTTCTGATCCCAGGGTCAAGGCCTGGCAGGAAGCCAGCTGGGGAGGCCAGTCCCTAAAGGCCAGATGATTCCTCATGGCCCCGGAGCCTCCAGGGTCAGCGGGCCATTCCCTGTCCCTTTACTCCTGACTCAGTTCCCCATTTCTGCCCCGGCCACGACTCTCTCTCACACCCCTTTTCCCTCCCCTTCATGTCAGACCACAGACTTCCCAGCAGGCTCCACAGAAAAACGCGTGAAGAAATGGAAGAGACAGGCCTTCCCTCTCTCTCTCTGCTTGGAGCAACATCTGCCCCTTCTCCAGCCTGCTCTCCCTGGGGCATCTTCAGTCTCAGGGTCCCTTTTTGAGGACGCGGCCTTCAGCTTTCCAGAACCCTGCGAGCGGGGGCCGCTGGGGGGCGCACGACCCCCGCCCACCCAGGAGTTGCACCCCAGCGCCCGGCGGGTAGGGGGGCCGGGGGGCGAGGGCCCGATCTCCTCCCACGCCCGAGGCCGGGCGCAGGGGGCCGCGAGGGGGCGCCCGACACCCACGGACCTCTCCGCGGCGCCCGGGGACTGGAACCTGCGAGAATGTCCAGGGGGTGCAAGGAAAGGAAGAGAGCGGCCAAGGGCAGGTGGATGGGTGGGAGAGGGGTGGGGGCGAGGGGGGCCCCTGAAGAGAGCAACGTGGAGACGAAGCCAGCAAATGAGGAACGCGCGGGAGGGCATGGGGGTGGGGGCAGAAGCCGGTGGCCAGGGCGGCCGCTGGGGGGGGGGATCGCGGAGGGGGGTCCGGGCCAGCGGGCGCGGTGACGTCAGCCGCCGGCACCCGCCGCATTTCGGTCCCGCGGCTCCTGGCAACCGAGGACGCCGGCGGCCGGGCTGGCCTCGGCGGGGGGGCTGGGCGACCCCCCGGGCGCGCCCCCGCCTCCTGCACCTCCGCCTACCCCGGGCGGCCCGTTGCGCGCGCTCCCCGCTCCCTGTACCCCCCCCACCCCGGATGCGGCTGCGCCCCCTGCACCCCCCCACCCCGGGGCGCGTCCTCGCAGCCCCAAACCCCCGCGCGCCCCGCGCGCTCCCGCAGCCCCGCTCCCGGAAAGCCGGGCTCCCCCGGGGCCCCCCGTGCCCCGAACGTGACTCAGCAATTTCCGGCGCCTCCCCGGACACCCACGGGCTCTGCAGCGCAGAGACCCCAGGGAGTGAAGGTCCGCGGCCTCTCTCTGCCTGGGGCAGGGGCCCGGAAGTGCCCCCACACGTGCCCTCCCTCCAAGCAGGGTGGATCTTTCTGGACTGAGGGGGCAGGTTCAGTTACTTGTGCATTAACTGCGCTGACCCAGAACATAACTATAGGCAGCAGAAGAGAGGAAGGCCTGCCTCAGGGGGCCGACAGCCTGCTGGCTAAGTTGGTAGATAAGAAGATTGCCCTCTTGGAAACATTTGGGAATTTAGGGTGCACTGCAAGCCTCTGGGATACAGGCCGGGGAAGCAGCATCACGGCCACCAGATCAGGGAGATCAGGCAGATCAGGGAGGCCTGGGGAGACACAGGTGTGTGGCCTGGAGTTTGAAGTGGGGAAGAGGGACCCGTGGAAGAGGGGCTAGCCTTACAGCAGCTGGGAAGCTGGGAAGGGATGTCCAGAGAGGAGAGCTGAGTTTGGTTGGGAGGGGAAGGAGGGTGGCCTTGGGGACCAAATCAGCTAAGGGTGGATTGTATTTGGTGAGGAGGATTGTATTTGGTGGCCTGAGGCAGGGACACAAGTGAGCAGGCCAGCGCACTGATCTGGACAAAAACTGGAGTGGATTCAGGAGACAGCACTGAGAGAAAGTGGCCTGGTTCAGGTGGTGGAGCACGGAGGGGACTCTGCAGCTGTTAGCCAGGGTGGAGGGGACACGGGGATTCCTACCAGGAGCTGGCTGAGGGCCAGGTCAATCCCTGCTGCTGAGGACTGATGGATCCTGCCTCTTTGGTGGGAAACCAGGAGGTCTCCTTCCCTGACACGGTAGCTGCCCTGAGGTAGGGGACTGAATGAGATGATCCTGTCTCGGGGGTCCCAAAGGCACTTTTGGGGCCCACTTGTTCTTGCTCTGAGCATTTGGTCTTCTGTTTGTGCGTGTCCCCCACACCGATGGAAGGATCTTCCCCTCTGTCTGGATCCGTTGAATGAGTGCATGCATGAATGAATGAGCAGAGAGAAGCCAGTGAATGGTGTACCTGTTTCTCGGTGCACGTGAGCTCCCAGACACCACACATGTGCAGCACGGGCTTGTTAATAAGGCCGAGGAGGAGGGCTCGGCTGGGAGTTGAGGCCTGGAGTTCCTGAGGGCAGGGAGGACAGACCTGGGCTCTCTTCTCCTGGTTCCCCACTGTCTTCCCAGCTCAGAGCCCTGGCTGCTGGATCTAGCTCTGCTGATAAGTTGGGGTGCGCTCTGCCCGCCCCCTCCACCCATCCAGCTACACTCTATGGAGAACCTGGCACGGCCTCTGTGCTCCTGGGGCTCCCCATCCAGCAGGAGAGGCACGCACACTGCCCACGTGCTGAAATAAAGGGGCATGCCAGGGGCGCAGTGAATGGACAGGTGGCAAATGTCCAATTGGGTCCCCTAGCCCAAGAAAAGCCAACCTTATCTGTGCTGATGTCCTCAGACCTGTTCCTCTCTGTGTGCCTCAGTTTCCTCACCTGTAGGTGACACTAGAAGGCTCCTAAGACTAAAGGCGCATGCCTCTATGACTGAGGACCATTCCAGCTGCCCCCAGCCTCCCACAGAGAGGGCAAACAGACCAGCCTCACCCTCCAGCCCCCACCCCCCCCACCCCAGGATTCTGGGCCTACAGATCCCTCAGACCAGTCTTGAAGCCTAGGTCTGCCACTCAGGCACCCCTACCCAGGCCTACTCTTAAGAATCAACTCAGGATAGGGGCACCTAGGTGGCCCAGTTGGTTAAGCATCCAACTCTTGGTTTCTGCTCAGGTCTCAGGTCGTGATCTCAAGGTTGTGAGATCCAGCCTCGTGTCAGGCTCCATTCTCAGTGGGGTGTCTGCTTGAGATTCTCTCCCTCTTCCCTCTGCCCCTCCTCCTGCTCATGCTCTCTCTCTCTCTCTCTCTATTTCTCTCTAAAATAAATAAATAAATCTTAAAAAAAAAAATCAACTCAGGATAAACCAGTCAAGCATGGCAGGCAGGTGGACCACGTGTGTTTGTCTTCTCTTCCTGAGCCCCATCCAAGTGAAAGGAGATTAAAAAAAAAAAAAAAAAAAAAGCTATACCACAAAAGCCTTGTCCAAGAATGTTCATAGCAGCTGCATTCACAAGGCCCCGTACTGATAAACAAACTGCGGAAGCCATCTGATGGAATACTACTCTGCCATAAAAAGGAACAAACCACTGATGCATGCAACAACGTAAATTTCAAAAACAATACGCTCACGGGCACCTGGGTGGTTCAGGTGGTTAAGCGGCTGCCTTCGGCTCAGGGCATGATCCCAGGGTCCTCAGATCAAGCCCCGCATCAGCCTCCCTGCTCAGGGGGGAGTCTGCTTCTCCCTCTCCCTCTGCCTCTCCCCCTGCTTGTGCTCTCTCTTGTTCTCTCTGTCAAATAAATACAATCTTTAAAAATAATAATAATAATACGCTGAGTGAAAGAAGACAAACACAAAGTACAAACTGTTTGATATCGTTCATATGAAATTCTAAAATAGGCAAAACTGACGCAGGGCGATAGAAATGGAATTAGTGGTTGTTGCTTGGACGGTGAACGAGCCATAGGGGTTGACTCAAAAAAGGGCATGAGGCAATTTCCCGGAAAGTAAAACAAAAAGATAAAGCCATAGAAAGTAGGAGAGAACGGACAGTACAATTTAATGTTTAAAATCTGAAAACAGTCATCTCAGAAAAAATGAAGGGAAAGAAAGGATCACATAAAGACTTTGGACTTTGTCCCAGATTAAAAGGTCCCACTGCGTGGAGCATCGCAGGGAATGAAGAAAAGGCCCACACCAAGGGCCCACCATCACGGACTTTCAGCATATCAGGGATAAAGCAGAGACCTTAAACACTTCCTAAAGAGGAAAATAAATCAAATGCCAAAGTATAAGATCCCAGGGTGGGGGGGGGGGGGGGGGAGCAGGGAGGGAGGGGGGAAGCAGATTTCCCAGCAGCAGCAATGACCTTGGCTTCCTGTTTCTGAGGGTGACTTTATAGCCAGCCCAACTGGCGATCAGATAGGAGAATTGGCTAAAGATACACTTAGACATTCAAGACCTCAAAAAGTGCACCTCCTGTGCGCCCTTTCCAGAAGTTTCTGGAAATACATCAAACAAAGGGTAGAAGTAGAAACAGAGAATCCAGCATGAGAGAGGAGCAAAGAAGTCCTAGGATAAGCTTGATTGCAGCTGAGTGGGGAGACAGTTTCTGGGAGGGATGCCTGCAAAAAAAAAAAAAAGAGGGGCGCCTGGGTGGCTCAGTTGTTAAGCGTCTGCCTTCGGCTCAGGTCATGGTCCCAGGGTCCTGGGATCGAGCCCTTCATCGGGCTCCCTGCTCCGGGGGAAGCCTGCTTCTCCCTCTCCCACTCCCCCTGCTTGTGTTCCCTCTCACTGTGTCTCTCTCTGCCAAATAAGTAAATAAAATCTTAAAAAAAAAAAAAAAAAAGGAGAGAGAGGGGCGCCTGGGTGGCTCAGTCATTAAGCATCTGCCTTTGGCTCAGTCATGATCCCAGGGTCCTGGGATCCAGCCGCATAGGGCTCCCTGCTCAGTGGAAAGCCTGCTTCTCCCTCTCCCACTCCCCTGCTTGTGTTCCTGCTCTCACTCTCTCTCTCTCTCTCTCTGTCAAATAAATAAAGTCTTAAAAAAAAGAAAAAAAGACTATAACACATTCTCTGTTGCACTTGGAATTCAATATTGATATTTTATGCTTGTATGTGTGTAAAATAGCCCTGGAAGGCACACAGGAAACTAAGTGTGGTTGCCTCCTAGGAGAGCTGGGTGACTTGGGGTCAGGACAGAAGGGACATTTGCTTTTCATGTTTCCCTGAAGATCCTTCTGTATCTTTTTCAATTTTCTAACATGGGTATTCATGGATTATTTTAAAAGGTATTTGCAGAGAATAGGATTGATAAGGATTTGTAAGCCCTTCTGGAACATTTGTGAGGAATTAGCCATAAGTACACAGAAAACCAGGTAAATGACAAGAAACAGGGCACGTGTGACCTCCTGCGTCCTACATGAAAAGGACACATATTCACAGGACACTTGCCAGCTCAGCAGTGAGCAGTATGCGGGACATGGTCACATCAGATCCCTGTCTGTTTAACCAAAAACCTCACCCAGCAGGAGGATGGAGACAACTCCATCTTCATCTTCTATGGCAGGAAGCCAGAGCACGAAGTGCAGATAAATTGAAAATCCAGCGCTGGCAGTAGTAATTGGAAATACGTCAAGGAATATCTGAACAACTGAAAGAGTTGAAAGTGGTCACGGTAGGTGCGCTTGGCTGGCTCAGTTGATTAAGCATCTGCCTCAGGTCATGACCCCGGGGTCCTGGGATGGAGTCCCACATCGGGCTCCCTGCTTAGCAGGGAGTCTGCTTCTCCCTCTGCCCCTCCCCACCTCTTGTGCTCTCTCTCAAATAAATAAATACAATCTTTAAAAAAAAAAAAGTGGTCATGGTTACTTCTGGGGATTTGCCTGAAGGACAGGAGAATTTTGTTGTTTTTACATAATAAGTCTTTATTTATTTTTTCAATTTTATTGAGATATAATTGACATCTCCAAATCTTTAAAAATACTTTTTTTTTTTTAAGATTTTATTTCTTTGACAGACAGAGACACAGCCAGAGAGGGAACACAAGCAGGGGGAGTGGGAGAGGGAGAAGCACGCTTCCCGCGGAGCAGGGAGCCCGATGCGGGACTCGATCCCAGGACCCTGGGACCCTGGGACCATTACCCGAGCCGAAGGCAGATGCTTAACGACTGAGCCACCCAGGTGCCCCTAAAAATACTTTTTAAAGTATTGGCTCCATGCCTACTGTGGGGCTTGAACTCAACCCTGAGATTGAGAGTTGCATGTTCTTCTGACTGAGCCAGCCAGGCGCCCCCGTAATAAGTCCAATTTTTTAAGGGGTGCCTTGCTGGCTCAGTCCATAGAGCATGCAGCTCTTGATCTCAGGGTTGTGAGTCTGAGCTCCGTGTTGGGTGTAGAGATTACTTAAAATTAAATCTTTAAAAAAATAAATAAAACTGATTTTTAAAATACAAGTACATATATCATTATGGTAAAAAAAAAAAATTGAAATTTATTTAGAAAGAAAGATCCACTGGCTACCTGATGGAGAGCATATGAGGATGAAAAGACCACGCCAGGAGTTCCGGCGAGAGGTGAGGTGGCTGAGTGAGGAATGCCGCAGGAAGGAAGCTGTCAGGGAAGGTGGGCCGTCAGGCTTGGGGTATGGAGAGTTTGAGGTGCCTAGGGCACAGGAAAGGGGCGCTCGAGGGGCTCCTGGGTGAGGCAGGAGGGTGTCAGGAGCGTCAGCTGAGAAGAGGAACCATACTGTATGAGGGAAGCTCTGAGAACAAAATTCCTCCCCTGACAGATGCCTCAAGCCCTGAGGAAATCTCTATCTTGCTTCTGGGAGTAAACTCAGAACTCCTGCCTCCTGCACCTGCCCCCCCCCGCCCCCCCGCCCCAGCGCCCCAATCTGATTTCCTCCCAGACTCTTCCTTCAGACAAAAGCTTCCCGGGCCAGAGGAGCTGAAGTTTGGGGAGGGGGTCAGGGTGGAGATTGCTCTCTCTTCGTGGCCCCTTTCTTTCTGTGTGGAGGTTGTCGGACCTAGTTGGTGATCCCCCCACCCCCCGCGGGGATCCCTTCCGGGCCTGGGAGACCCTCAATGTCCTTCCCTCCCAATAAACCCACACAGGAAGTAGGGAGCCTAGAGAGACCCAGGGAACGAACGTGGATGGGGGGTGAGTCCTGGCCCTCTGTGAGGTCCACCCTCTTGCACCTCTGACACCCCCAGCCCCTCTCTCCGAAACCGGCCTTGCCTGGCCTTGTGGGACAGCGCCTGCTCCTGGACCAGCCTCCCAGGCAGTTCCCAGCAGGCCAGGGTTAATCTTTAGCCAAACTCCGGGCTCTGGGGGCTCGCAGCCTCCTCACAGAGCTCCTGGCCTCCGTTAGACGCCGAGGAGCCCGGCTCCAGGGGCATCAGGCTCAGCGGCCCCAGGGCCCCATCCTGGGGCACAGGGACAGCTGGGATAGCGGAGCTGGGCCCTGCTCCGTCCTGGTGACCTCGTAGCTGGCCCGTTTGCCCACACTGTGGGTTTGGGTGGGGTAAGGAAAGATGTGGAAGAGCCCTGAGTGCCACACCAGTTTGTCCACACCAGCCCTGTCTCTCAGGACCCCTGGTGGAGGAGGGGTTGAGGCGGATGAGAAGGAGGAAGGCGGGGCCTCTTCTACTTCCCTCCACTCCTTCCTCCTACAAGGGTGTCCTCTCCCGCCCCCCCCCCCCCCCCCCCCCCCCCCCCCCCCTCCCCCCCCCCCCCCCCCCCCCCCCCCCCCCCCCCCGGCTCACAGCTGCTACACGTCCCACTCCGCCTCCCTGGCACTCAGGACCCCATTGCCCCTTTTATTACCCCAGTCCAACCCACAGGGTCAGCAAAGGGACCTCAGTTTCCAGAACAGGGTGGCCTGGGGCTTTTCTCAAAGATCCCCTTGGCTGGAGTGCTTTCACTCCCCCCCCACCCCGGGGGCTTCCAGAACCTTCTCAACCCCAGCCACCGCCCCGCCGCCGCCAGAGAGCCCCTTCGTGTTCACTGTCCACAGCAGCATCTTGCCAAGGCTACTTGGATGTTTTTCTACTTCCTATCCACCCACCTAGTCGGCTTGTTCATGCATTCATGCATTCATTCATTCAATACTTAAGAAGCGGGCCACTCCCTATGATCCTGTGAATGTAGGGATGAGCAAGACAGCAGTTTGTCTGCCCCCAGGGGTCTAGACTTGAGGGTGTCAGAGGCTGAACTCTGGGCACCAGGATGGGGCCCTGGGGCTGCTGAGCCTGATGCCCCTGGAGCCGGGCGACTCGGGGTCTAATGGAGGCCAGGAGCTCTGTGAGGAGGCTGCGAGCACCCTGAGGCAGGGCCTGGGTGCTACTCCGTCCCACCCTGCCTACCCCCGCATCGCTGGGCAAGAGCTCACCATAAGCAAGTTCAAGGGAACCAGGATGCCCTCTGGGGTGAAGACAGGGGCTCAGTGCCCAGAGTGAGGCATGAAGGGGGGCAGGGTGGCCTGGGTGGGAACAGGCAGCTGACAGAGCGGTGGTGGCTGGGCCAGGAGCAGAGAAGACTGGGCAGCGTCTGGGCCTCAGCTCCATTCCCTGGGCAAACAGCGGCTGGGAGGGCCTGGGCAGTCCCCCAGGGGGCCTGGGCGGGGTGGGGGTGTAGGCATGAAGCCTGCCCTCCCTACTTCCTGGAGCTCTTGCTTTTGGGGGAGCTCAGCTTCCTTCAAAGGGAAAGAGGGTCTGGACTCACAACAGCCTCAGGCAGGGTGATGGGCTGGGCTAGCAGTCTGGTGAGGAGGTGGGGGCAGCAGTGAGACCTCAGGCCCTGTCGCTCCCCCTGGTTAATGTGCACCTGCCTCACCCCGCCCTGCCACTCGGGTTGGTTGGCTTCTGGGGGGCAGTGCCCTCCAGGGGGTCCCTGCCTGCTCCTGACACACAGGGCAAGTCCAGGCCCCAGCACCTCTATGGTGGCTCTGACCCTATGGTGTCCGACCTGACCTGGGAGCCACAGACTGAGACAGACACCTGGGCCTCAGGAGGAAGGTGACTCCCCCTCCCCCAGGGCTGCCATACAGATGCTGGGTGGCCTCACAGTGTCCTCTCCCTTACCCCAGGGTCCTCCGCTCCGTTGTTACCTGTGTTTTCCTCCTCATCACACAAGACTGTGTCAGCAGGACCTGGGGCCACTCGGCCACCCCATTGTTAATGCAGCCCTCCCTGCCACATCACCACCCCCGACAGGCCCAGGCCTGCCCCATGTGGCCAGCCCACTGCCCCCTGCCAGGAGTCCAAATACACCTGTTTACCTTTGGGCCTCAGCCCCAGATGGAAGTGCACCTGACTCCTGCCCACCTCTCCCCCAACCCTCACCTTCCTTCCTGCCAGCCCTCCAGAGCTCACCCCCTTTCTGCAAGTGTGGGTGCTGGGGTGGGGGTGGGGTAGAGAGCCAACCCTGCCCTCAGCTCTGCAGGGGGCCTGGTCTGTTTGCTCCAGGTCAGCGGCAGGGAGTGGGGCTCGGGGAATCCCAGGGTTCTCCAGACACTGAGAGTCACTGGAGTGTGTGTGTGTGTGTGTGTGTGTGTGTGGCCTGTCCTGTGGAACAGGATGTGCAGAGGCAGGGAGTGGAGGGCTCCCAAGGTCTGAGCTCCTGCCCATCCCCCATCACAGTCCCTGCTGGGGGACACCTTAGGGGAGGAGGGCGGAAAAGGTGGCATGTCAGGAGACAGAAGGCTGGCTCTTTGCTTTGGGAAGGCGCTGTCCCCACACTCAAGCATGAAGTGGTTTCAGGGGCTTCTCACCTCAAAGGTGGGGATCAGAGGACACGAGGAGCCTGCTTGGAGAGCTTCGGTCCGGGGTGCAAAGCCACAAAGAGAACGGACCACTGAGTACAACGTGGGAGGCTGGGGGTGGGGCAGTCTGCAAAATCTGAACAGGGATCTGCGGTTAGAGGGATCACGCGCATCTGCGTCAGTGTCCCCGCTCCGCGGTGGTGCTAGGCTTACGGGGGAGTGTCCTTGTTCTACGGAAATAGGCGCTAAAGTATTTAGTGCTAACAGGCGTCAGGTCTGCAACTTACTGGAAAATGGTGTGAAATCTATTTAGATTGGGATTACACTGAATTTATAAATAAATAAATATGAGGTAAACGAACACCTTTGTTTAAAAAACCACCCAGCCAAGGGCCAGGGCAGGGATGGATCGGAGGGATAAGCAGGTGCATGCTTTCTTCCCACTCCCTGATGCTGCGGGCTGAAAAGTGTGTGTGTGTGTGTGTGTGTGTGTGTGTGTGTGTGTGTGTGTGTGTGAAGCCCCGGGGCCCAGCCCCTTCAGAGCCGCCTCCCCGCTTTCGCTACACGTCGGAAGCACCTGGGGACCCTTAAAAATGCTCATGCCCGGGCCCCACCCCACCTGTCAATCTAGGGTGTACCCCCTTTGGTCAGGGCTGGAGGCTGACCCTGGGGAGCCCCTGGAGAAGGCCTCTACTGGGGACTGTGGAGAGGAAGCTGGTGGGTGGTGGGGAGAGGGAGGGAGCTTGGGGAGCGAAGAGAGTCTCAGCGGAGGGCAAACCTCCTCAGCCTGCTGTGGGGCGGGGGTGGCCTGGCTTTGGGCTCAGTAAGGCCCCAACCTCGCTGGCTGGCCCTGCAGTGTGCGCGCTTCTCCTGAAATATTTGGAATAATTAGCAAATGAAAGCAGCAAGTTAGCACTGGGAATGCCAGGTTGGCCAAGCGCCAGACTTGAGAGAAGGGAAAGAAAGGGGGTTCGGGAGAAAAGGGTCCGTGGAGGCTGGGCAGGATTGTGCGAAACAGGGCCCGTTTGTGCCGTGTGTGTGGGAGGGGGCTGGGTGGAGAGGTGGGCTCCAGACAAAGCTGGGGTGATGGGAGGGAAAGGTGCTGCTGGGTGTCACCCCCACACACATTTCCTGTGCCTCGGTTTCCCCCTCAGGACTCTGGTAGGCGGGTCCCTCACAGAGCGCACGGTGTGAGCGAGTGGGGAAGCAGGGTCTGGGCACCTTGACTTCCCTGGTGGTTTTCTCCTCCTCCTCCTCCAGCCTGCATTGGGCCCGGGAGGGAAGGCGCCAGGCTTGGTGAGCACGCGCCAGGCTGGGGCCCTCTGGCCTCACACCCTGTCCCTCCAGGAGAGGACCGAGGGAGGGTGGTGCTGGAGACAGGCCCGGGCCGGGACCGAAGACTCAGGCAGGCGAGCCCGGGCAGGCCCTGGCGGTCAGAGACACGTGAGCTGAGCCCTGGGCGTGCTCGGCCCCTGTGAGTCCCCAGGACCAGGGAGGGGGCTGCGTCTTCTTTGTCGCCCACTTCCCGGGGCTGAGGGTGCCATTCTCCCCATTGTGCAGATGGAGGTGCTGAGGCCCCAGGCTGGAGGGGACCCCTGGGGGCTGCCTTTCAGCCCCTTTCTCCCTGGGGACACCGAAGTCATGGGGAGTTCATCAGGGGACACTCTTGAGGCCTTCGGTGCTCCCCATCTTCCTCCCAGCCATTCCCCCTCCGGCGGTGAAGAGAAAGACCCCCTCCTCCCAAACTGGCCCTAAAGTTGCAAGCAGGTCCATTTTCAGATTTTTAAACATTTTATTTTTAAAAATTTTTTTATTGTAAATAACTTTCCATGAAAAAGGTTAAATTGCCCCATAGGGCAGGAGGGTGGATGTGGGACACAGACGGAGGGGCTCCGGGTAGAGTGAGACACTCCCCCCCAGCAAGTACAGGCAGGGATGTGGGCGATCCCAGCCTTCCTGGTCCCAGAGGTTCTAGCAAGCTCTGCACCTCTCCCTGTTAAGCCTATCGCTATACTCACTACATTAGTCTGTCTGTCCTCCTCCCCACTGCAGCTCAGATGCCCCTGCCCCCAGCCCCCCAGAACCCCAACTCCCCGCCGCGCTCTGCCTCAGGTCCGGCTGAAAGATGAGGGATTTACACTCCCTTTCCACCCCTAGGGATGGGGCCAGGAGAAGACCCCAGAGGCCTTACAAAACCTCCTCGCCCACCAGGCTCCCCGACCTCATTCTGTCTCTGCCCTCCGCCCCCCCCCCCCCCAGCCCCACTCCTCCCCCACCCCTCCCCAGCCCCAGGGAGGCTTTGCCCGGAGAGGCCTCCAGGGGGTTAATTTGCTGTCACCTAATTAGCATTTGTTGTACCTGGGACCTTTCTCTGGATAGAGACCTGGGGAGGACAGCGGGAGAGGGAGAGGCGTGGAAGCTGAGGTGCCCTGGGGCGGGCCCTGTACTGTCGCTCCCCAGCTTGGCCAGGGCCCCTCCGGGTGCAGCTCCCACAGTGCAGGGCCCTGAGCCCGTCCCGGGGCTGGCGAGAGGAGGATCAATGAAACACTGTGTGTATTGGGGGGGGGCGGTGCTGGGGAGGCAGCAGTTCTGGACCTGGGCCCCCCCCTCCCCTGTTCTCAGCCTCCTGGGCCGGAATCTGAGGGCAGCCCGGGCTGGGGGCCGTGCGGCCTCATGGGGCCAGCCTCGGGAGACCCGGCCCAGCCCCTGCCTGGGCGGTAGGGTGTCCAGGGGCCTGTGCTGGGGGGCAGTCTGGGCCCTGACTTGGCCACTGTCCGGAGGTGGGGCGGGGCCCGGCCTCTTACAAGAAGGCGCCCACGCTGGCCCAGTCCTGCAGGTCGGCGGCCAGGGTGGCGTCCCCGGCCTCGAAGAGGGGCTCCGGGGGCAGGCAGCCACTGCCGCTCTCGTCCCAGGGGTGCTGTAGGAAGGACGTGGCCAGGAAGGTCTCGTCGAAGTCCAGGCTGTCGGCGGCCTGCTCCCCCGGAGGCCCCCAGGTAGCGGGGCAGTCGATGTGGTGGCCGTGGACGGTGAGGTCCACGTCCCCGTGCGAGGCGGGGCTCAGCGGCGGGCTCAGCTCCAGGGCCTCCAGCGCGCCCAGCTCGCCGCCCAGAGTGCCGGCCTCGAAGATGGCCTCCCAGTCAAAGTTGCCTTTGAGGGGCTCCAGCTCGCCCTGCTCCTCCTGGGTCAGCAGCAGGGTGCTGGGGGCCCGCGGGACCTTGGCCACCCGTTTGGGCAGCGGCTGTTTGCGCTTATGGCCGAGCCTGCCCTCGCCCGCAGCCCAGCCCGCCTCCCCGGTGGCCTCCTCGAACTCCCGCAGCAGCTGCTGGGCCTCGGTGTTCACGGTCAGCGGCCCGGCCCACGGGGCGGTGCTGGGCTCCTGCGAGGCCTGGCGGGCGAAGGCCGGGTGGATGTGCACCGGGGGCAGCCGCCGCTTCTTGAAGGCCCCGCTCAGCAGCCGCTCGGCGTACTGGGGGTCGATGCGCCAGAAGCCCCCCTTGCCCGGCTCGTCCTTCTCCCGAGGCACTTTGATGAAGCACTTGTTCAGGGACAGGTTGTGGCGGATGGAATTCTGGGCACGGGGGAGAGGAGAGAAAGAGGTGGGCTGGGTGAGTGGGAAGGGCCAGCGACGGGCGGCAACGAGAGCTCCTGCCCGCACGGGAGGAGGGACGGCCGCACTGCTCTGACCAGCGGCTCTGGGACACCAGCCACTGGGCACCGGGAGCCAGGAGTGCTGTCGGGAGCTTTTGTTCCCTGTTGCCAGGATATGTGCCTGCTCAGTCATCCGAGCCCTGAGCCGCAGGGTGGCTCGCAGTGCCACCCCGGCCTGCCCTCCCTCCCTTACCCCACCGCTTGCGGCCTCGGGCCAAAGGCCTCAGCTCCCCCAGGGCCTGGACAGCCATCTCACTCCGCCTGGGCCTGGCTGGCCCTCTCTGTTTGTGGAGTGGGTGGGTGGAGGCAGGGGTGGGGGGAGCCGGGCTAGCCAGGGTGTGAGGGTGTGTGCTCTGAGCGCGTAGGGATGAAGTGTGGGGGGATCTGAGGACTTTGCTCGTTTGTTGAGCCGGCTGCTGGCCTGGGCCCTCACCCCCACGGCCCGCTCCTCCCACCCAGGCTATGGAGGCCTCAGTTGATTATTACCCAGCCTAGAGCACAGGGCTCATTCCTGAGGCCCATTTCCTGCAGCCTGAGCTTCACAGGTTTCGGGGAGGGTGGGGGCTGGGGGTCTCTCTGCTTTCTCACTGAGGGTACAAATGGCACTTGCGCCAGAGTCAGGGCCCACGCAAATATGGAAGAGTTTGGGACTGTGCTTCTCCAGCCTGCTCCCTGTGGGTATCCCCAGGGAAAAGTCTGGATGTTCTGGGGCCTCTGTCCCTAAGTAGCCCCTGATCCTGATGATGGCAGACTCGTGTCTGCCTGGCCTTGTCAAATCACCATCCTGCCTTGTTCATTCCTAGGTGCATTGTCTTGTCCAAACCATGCTGGGGGACAGGGGTTTAGGGCCCAGAAGGCAGGGTGGGTGGGTGGGTCGTGCCCCCTGGCAAGGCTGGGATGTTTACATGGAGGCTTGGGCCCCTTGGCTGCTCTGTGCCAGGTTCCGGAGACTTGGAACGCGAAGCCAGTGCGGGAGGGAGAGCCCCTGTGGAAAGCACCTGGCTCAGGTAATTGTCCCCCCAGGGAGGCTGACTGAGAAGAGCGGGGAAGACAGCAGGCAGGAAACAGGGGAGGAGTTGGGGTGAGGGGCTGGGGCAGCAGCTTTACTTTAGGAAGACCCCATAGCCCTACTGGGACGCAGCTGGCCTTCACACCCCATTGCCCTCCCCCAGCCAACTGAAACAACACAGGATGCAGAGCCTGGCAGGGGCGATGCTCCAGCATCCGATTCTGAGTCTGGCCTTGACAAGTGTCCTTTGGCAGGGCGGTGTCTAGGAATTCTAGGACTTGGGACAAAAATGTGTCCCTTAGTCCATCATCCTCTCTTAGGGGACCATGTCCACACACAGTCTGACCCTGGTCTCTGAGCTGGGTCTACTGGATGAGTGACAGGTGCTTTCCCCAGGAATTTCGGGGTCTGCCCCCTTTCTAAAGCCCTTTAAACATCCTCCCTCCTCCCTCTCTGAAGTCAAAGGAGGGGCAATTCCAAGCACTAGGCTCCCTTGAGGTCCTTCCTCGATGGCCTTCCTCCCCTGGAGCCCTGGCTGCACCGAGCCTACTTGGCTTGCGGACCTGGGGACCTTAGTCCAGTCTGCCCTGGCGTGGGGAGGGAGGAGGAGAGCGGGGAGGGAGCGGCCGCCACCCGCGCCTCCCCTACCTGCCAGGTGGGATCAGCGTGGCGGAAGTAGCAGAAGTTGTCCGTGATCCACTTGTAGATGGCGGACAGGGTGATCTTGGTGGCCTTACTGGCCTGCATGGCCATGCAGATGAGCGTGGCGTAAGAGTAAGGCGGCTTCACATTCGGGTTGGTGGCGTAGTCCACGTCGTCGGGGGGCGGGGCCTGCAACCCCGGGGGCGCGCTCCGCGACGTGCACGACGACGTGGGCTTACCCGGAGTGTGCGGCTGCCCCAGGCAGGCGGGATCGGCCGCCAGGGGGGACCCCGGAGCGGCCGAGCCCGGCACCTGGTGGTAGCCGTGGGGGTCGGTGCCCCCCGGCGGCAGGGCGGGGGCCTTGGCGTTGAGAATGGAGAATTCCTGCAGCCACTGCAGGCTGGTCAGGCTGTCATCCAGGGCGTCGGGCTCCTCCAGGCCGCCCTCCGGCCCGGCCTCCTCCGCCGCCCCTGCACCCGAGAGGCGTAGCCAGCTCTCCGCCATGTCTGCGGGGACTCTCCGAGGGGGCGGTCAACATCCACGGGCTGAGCCGGGGGGTAGCCCGCAGCGCTCCCTAGCCCGCTGACTCCCGCGGCTCTGGTTACAGGGCCTCCCGGACGCGCGCTTCCATCCCGCGACCACGGGGTCGCCTCCTCCGAATATGAATGTGGTACCTGCTGGGGAGGACCACAGCGGGAGCTGAGCACTTCCCCCTCGCCCCCGAGGGGAGAGTGTGTGCGAGGGGGAGGCTCCTCTAAAATCGTCCCCGTTGCTGGCGAGGATCTTTTCTGGCCGAGGTCTGGGAAACAGAAGCTGTGCCCGGGGGTCCGACCCCCACTGGGTCCGTCTCTCTTTTCCTCTCCAAGGTTTTAGAAGCGACTTTATTAGCCAAAGGAGGAAGGAGGGTAGGGGCCTCTGAGGCTATCACCTTCTCCCCAAGAGCGGGAAATCACCCCCCCCCGCAACAAGTGGAAATGGGGCGAGGGAACCCAGGAGGGCAGTATCACCGGGAGGGAGACGGGGAGGTCGTCTGATCTTTGAAAAGAGATATTAGGATGGGGGATAACGGGGAAGGAAGGAAACAGGATAGGAGTTATGGGGGGGGGGCGAGAAGTAAGTGTCCCCCAAACTCAGATGTCATTCCCGGGTCCACCACTTCCGTCGAGGACGGATGG
Source organism: Phoca vitulina (assembly GCF_004348235.1). Taxonomy (NCBI): domain Eukaryota; kingdom Metazoa; phylum Chordata; class Mammalia; order Carnivora; family Phocidae; genus Phoca; species Phoca vitulina. The sequence continues at coordinate 11,962,811 of NW_022589744.1, forward strand.
GAGAGCGGGCTGGTACCGACACCCTCCCTTCCCGCGGCCGCAGCCGTCTCAGTCCCTTACCTGGCTCAGAGAGCAGCCCGGGCCAAAAGAAGGTTCTGGAAGAAGTTCCTCCCACCCCCTGCGGCTCTCTGTCCCCAGCTCGACGGCCCCGCCAGCGCTTCTTGTCGCCCCCCCGCCCGACGGCGCCTCTCTGAGCGCCGGTGGCCCCCGGACCGGCATTAAGTAGCCGCTGCAAAGGCTTCTTCTGCTGCCATGGCGACGCCCCGCCCCCATAAACAGCTTCCGCTGCTGCTATTGGTCAGCACGTTTCCAAGGAGACCGCGGGCCCTAGCCACTCTCTCTGGCGGTAACTCTCCTGGAACTCCCTCCTTCTGCCGCCCTCTCCCGCGCCACCCAGCCCCCTACCCGCCACCGCGTCCCCGCTCCGCGCATTCCCGCTCGAGGGCCCCGCGCAGGGCTCGGAGAAGCGCGCGGTCCCGCCCGAGGCCCCGGGCACGCCGGGGAGCCGTTCGCCCCGGCCGCCGCTCTCCTGCCCTCGCTCCCTTCCGGTCCCGGCTGCTCCGGGGCGTTGGCGGCTCCGCGGGGGCCCAGGCTGGGAGCGGGCTCGGGCACCGTGTGCTTGGGGTTTCCTTTCCTCTCTTCTGGGCTCACGTTTCTGTGCCCTCTCCCACCCTCCCCACCCCGAGCGTCGTCTCGGTGCCCGCAGGCAGGTCCGACTCTCCGATGCCACCTGCCGCTCAGGTCCCGGCTGCACCGATCCCAGACGCCCCGCGGCGGGTAGGGTTTCCCGGTAAGCGGCTCCCTCCCCTCCCCTGTACTCTGCAAGGTTCCCGGAAGCTGACCTTCCAGAGGCTTCTGCGGAGGGGCTCTCCCTCCTTTTCAGATAGCTGAGGAAACGGAGCCGGTGAGTGAAACTCAAGAGAAGCCACGACTCGCTGAATTCTCCTCGCAGGGTCATTTGCCCCGTTAGTGTCACCAACTTTTAAGTGGCAGGGACTAGGGGTGGGGGGACACCAGGGGCTTCCTCGTCCCTTCCCCTGGCCTCCCTCCTCCCACCAGCTTTCCTGCTCTTCAATTATTGAGGAGCTGCAGTGGTGGAAGTTCTCCGGTTTAAGGGTGAGGGTGGGGTGCGGGCTCCTTACTCAGGCCTCTGCCCAGAAGCAGGAGGGCAGGGGTGGGAAGCCTGTGCCCACAGGGTGGCACATCAGTGTCCACCTCCTACCCCGGAGCGTGTCTTTCCCTACCCCATGCCCTCTCCCACTCCTCCACTTCTAGATTCTCTTGAGTAAAAATATTTGAGCACTGGACAAAGTCAGAGACTTTCACAAATAAGCCAAGGGCACAATTAACAGCTCTCCTTCCCTTGTAAACAGTTTTATTCGTTTTTAAGAATCATGCAGCAATCCATAAATATTGCATCCTTGACGTCCCCACTGTAGTGTGACCATGAGTGTACCCATGAGTGGGAGGGGGTACACGGATGGTACCAACAGTCCACACACACACACCTGCACACACCAGGTGTGCAGGTCCTAAAGCGAAGTGATCAACCAGCATGCCAAGATCAGGCGGGCAGGACACGAACTCTCCCCAGGTGAGACAGCTCGAAGTGTGTGGGTCTGTGCCCAGGAGATGCCCCAGAGTTTATGTGGGCATAAACTCTGGTGTGTGGAACTGGGTGAGGAAGGGAAAAAGGCTCTGGATCACCACACCACCTGGAGGCCACGGGAGAGCTCAGACCTCTGGCGGGAGTTGGCGGGAGAAGCCACAGGCCTCCAGACAGTCTGTGCCCTCAGGTGAAGAGCCAGGCCCCATCCCATTCTCTCTGGGTCAATTGCTCAGAACATGACTGTCTCCGGATGATGGACTGGGGCAGTAGGGTTGGCAGCTGCCCTGTTCCCTGATCAGGCTGACTAAAGAGCAGCTCCTTTGGATGGGGTATTTCTGCTTGCCTAAGAGCCAAATAAGAACAAAGAGGGGAGATGGGGAGGGGAAGAGAGAGAGAGAGAGAGAGATGGAAAGCTCGGTCTGAGAAACAGGGGTGAAAGGGCCATTTCTAACCCAGGCATGTCTTGATTATGGAACCAAGGCCTTGAAGAATCTTTGTGAGCCTCTTGCTGGGGGGAGGACCCAGTATGTGCTTCGAGGAAGGACACAGGCTGGTCCTCCTCAGAAGAGGGTGATAATGGTTTCCCCTCAGGGTTCCTGGCCACTGTGGCTACTGTTTACCTGCATCTCTTTCATCTCGGGTAACACCACACTGTGAATCCGAGGCTGTGTGCCACCACCCCAGGCTAAGGGAAGCTCCCCATTCCCTGGGGCTTAAACTTCAAGGACATCAGGAAGTGGGGTTATTGCTCCAATGTCAAACACACAAGGGGCTGTAAGAATATTGGGGGAAAGAAAGGACAAGGAGTGGGGCCTGAAGCAGCAGAGTCCATGGCAGGCCCTCGGAGAGGGGGACATGGGGACTCAGGACAGAAGCTTCGATTCAGGCTTGGTTCATGTCATGTCTGTCAGGACAACAGGCCTTCCCCCAACCAGGGCAGGACCTAAGCCATAACCACAAGGCCTGACAGTGCAAAGAAGCTACACAGAAGGTGCGAAGGATTCCCTGGGCACTGGGCTCTCTTTGGGGTGTTGGAAACGGCCCTGAAAAAACTCTTTCAGGTAACGATTCCAAATATGAAGACAGGCCATCATGATGGGCAGAGCTTAAGGCTCCACGGCATCTCAGCCTCACAAATGGCTGTATGTGACCTTGCTTCCCTATTTCATGCTCCACTAAAAGACCACCTTTCCCCAAAGCCAGTGGACAACACATCTGTCCAAGAACTAGGTGGAACCCCTGGCAACACCAGTGTTGAGAGAGGAGGAGTAACTCCTCGCTGTTTCAGACTTTTGTCTACATGCCTTACACGGGGCTGAGGAGGGCTGGGGGGCACATGATTTGAACAGTATCTCTGAATCTCTAAAGAGCCTGGGGAAGGAGTACCTCCCCATCCCCCCCCCCCCGCCCCGCCAGGCTCAGCAGATCTGGAAGGCAGGGGAGAGAAACCCGTGGGGTGGGGAGGCTCCCCCATCAGCGCTAGCCCCAGCTCGGCAGCGTGCTCCTCCTCCTTTGGGACTCCTGGGCTCCAACTTGAGAATCACTGCTCAACCCCCTCCCTCTGCCTATTTCGTCAACTATTCACAAGAAGGGGTGGAGACAGGGATGATAGGTGTAAGAATGCCACCTGACGGGGTGCAGTGATGAAATGTGAGAATATAGGACAGCTAACAACACAGTGCCTGGCAGACAGAAGTGGCCAAAAATGTGTTTTTTGAGAAGTCACCTTAGGATGGTGTCCCAGGCCTTCATGAATGCACCTGACCATGAATAACCTTCTTAAGGGTAATCATGTAACTGGGGGATTCTCAGATTCAAGGCCTCCTTCCTAAGCAGACAGACACACGAGGCCCAGGACACTAGCTCTGTGACCAGAAGCAAGAACTGTTTTTTCAACCAACTTTTTGGTTGCCACCGTTTCTCATCCTTCAGAAAGGAGCTCCTAATGCTTTTTGAGGGAAACTTGGCTTAGAGTGCAAAATGGCTTTCCCTTCTCACAGGAGCCATCCCCCAACCCCACCCCAAAGTGGAGGGTTCAAATTGCTTATGATGTTCCAGAGACAAGAAAATGCCAGATGGGTGTTTGTAATGAAACTGCCAAAACTCCAGGTCCTCTTGGTACGCCCCCTAAGGAGAAAAAGATGAGAAACAACCAGCCTGTGGATCTCGGCTCCACCTGAAGATCAAGATAGGGTGGATACATTCCAGAGAGTCTCTGCAAAGGGTCCCATGAGCAGCAGTTCATTGAGAGGCTCCAGCCCACAAGGAGAGAGGAGGCTTCGAGTTCCTGCTGGTAGGGGAAGGGTCATGGTTATGGAGGAGACCGGGCTGGGAGCAGGAGCAGGTGGACCTCCACGTCCAGCTTTCGTCTGGATGCAGAGTCTTCATGGTCTCGCTGAGGATGCCCAGGAGGCCAGCAGTCCAGTGAGGCCAGGATGGAAGGTGGGGGCAGGAGGGAGCCCAGGTGCACGGGCTGGGGCTCTCAGACGGCCAAAGGACCCCACACACAGGGCCTGTCCTCGGGGTCCTCCAGGCTGCCGGATGATAAGCGCCGGCGCTGTGCGTTCCGACGACTGACAACGTTGTCATCGGCCTGCCAGGTGCCTGGAGTGGAGAGAAGGAAGGGAATAGAAGCCGATCTCTGGCCGGGTCCAGACGGCTTCTCCAGCGGGACAGCCCAGGAGTTCGGCACGGAGTCTAGCAGGATGCGTGTTATCTGAAACTCCCGTGCGTGTGCACGGGCCACAGCGAGGGAAAGAGAATTGGGTGCGGTGGGCACCTTAGGGGCAGGGGACTGCTCCTGTCCTACCGGGCTAAGTACAGTCATGGCCACTATGGAGACTATGGACGGAGAGGAACATGCAGGGTAGCTCTTGTTCTGTGAACTTGCCCTGCAATCCACTTCTGTGTCTGTTTAAGTTTGCCTGTATGTTATGGTGGACAGGACAAAGAAACCAGGTGTAGCTGAGGTTTCGCCAGGGCAGGAAGCAGTGGACGAGAGTGAGAAGAGCGTGTTAATGTGGGTCCGGTGTCAGTGTTTGCTGTGGGGGCTGGTAGCCCAGCAGGGTGCCAGGGACAGAAGGGCATGGGGGTGGGGAGCCGGGGTGATGTCTGCAGCACCCCTCTTGCACACCTCCTGCTGTGCATCCCCTCCTGCCCCTAGCAGCCCGCTGAGGTCACTGTCAACCCCGGGAGACACCAGCCCGAGAGCCCTGGGATCCCCCAGGCAGCACGCACTAAACTTCTCATCCTCCCCCAAATCTGTCGCCACTCCTGCCCGATCAGCACTGGCTGCTGGGGCCGGAAGCCCATCTTTGGCTGCCCTGTCCTTGGTGCTCTGGATTTAATCCATCCCTGCCTCCTGTTTGTCCACCTGTGGTCAGAAAACCCGGGCTTCACTCCTGGGTCCTGACTGCCTGGCTGCATGCTCCTGGGCAGCTCACTTCACTGGGAGCCTTGGTTCTCCCACCCATCAAATGGGGGCTGAGTGCTCTCCTCACAGGACTGACTCGTAGGGTGTGCTCAACAACCAGCCCCCACGCTTATCAGGCCACCCTCATTTCTCCCGGGGTCTCCCCTCAACTGTCTTCCTGGCCCAGACAGGCTCATCCAATCCAGTGCAGTGTGAACCACCCACCTCCCCCGAGACAGAGGCTCCGGGTGAAGACCTAACTCCATGGGGTCCCCCGGCCCTCCCTGCGGCCTTCCCCGCAGCCCTCCGGAGCTGCACCTCCACGTGGCCCGCCTTCATGAGGACCCCCAGCCCGGTGAGGCACGCTTGCTCCACGGTGCCCCCCAACCTGTCGCACCGCCACAGTGCGCATCTCACACTGCGAGGGAATCGGGAACCCCCGCCCTCCTCCGAGGGAACCAGGAACCCCTGCCCTCCTCCGGGGCAGGCCTGGCCCCTCAGAGGACTCCTACAGGGGACAGACCCGGCTGCCCGGGTGCACAGGGAGGGCCCGAGGCTCACTGTGCTCGTGTTTGAGGGGGCTGCTCTCCCACGTCTGGGGTCAGCCTCACACTAGGGCCAGCCCAAGCCCCTCTAATGGTCTGAACACTAGGATTAAGTAGGTATAAACTGCTTATTTACCGTAAGGGTCCTGGTGTGATAATCCATCCTAAGGCTCTAATAGTCTGTGGAGGTGGGCCCCCAGGAAGAGAAGTGGGCGAAACAGAAAATTCGTAGGTATCTCTCACACCCAGATGGAATTTGGAGATTTCTCTTCCCTGGAGTCTGGGACATGGGTCAAAAGTGCTTTCTCCTCTAAGGATGGTGCTCAAGTGTGACAGGACGAAGAGAAGGCAAGACTGCCCTTTAGGTTAGGAACCCCCAAAATGCAATGAGCTGTTCGTTCACTTATAGAATTTGGTAGATGTCCTACCTAGTCCTCAATGTTTATGGGGCAGGACTCCGGAACGGCGGCTGTTTGGTGGGAGAGACCAAAAGCAAACGGTGAACAAGAGAGAAGACACACACACGCACACATTACAATCCACGCCGCCGCCGCCACCAACCAGCTCGCCACGGGACGCCGGCCCGACAGGCTGTCCTGACTCTGAATTCACAGGAGTGCTTGCTACCAACGCCACCACTCCAGAAGCCTTAGCCAGGGCTGAAAACCGTTCCTTCTGGAATAGCCTCAAGACTAGAGCTCCAGCATCTGTTCTCCCGGGCTTCTTGATCCACTCGGCGGCGAGGCGGAGGTTGAGCAGCGATAACGAGGTGCCCTCCCCGCTGCACGGGATGTGATGGGCCCTCAGCAAAACCCTGCTAGGACTCTCCTGCGGCCCCGTGCAGCCCTCCAGCCAGACACGGGAGCTTGGTGACTGAAATCCTTCGTGGAGGTAGATCAAGGTGCCTTCCCTGCAAGTCCCATCTAGAGGAGGAGAAATGGGCGAGCAGAGAGACCTCTAGAGGTAGATCTGGGGAGCATATTTAGGGGAATTCCGCACACCCCTTTCCTGCCTCTACCAAGCCACTGATTAGATGTAAGCGCTAGAATAGTGTGATTGTCTCAAAGAGTTTCCAGTGGAAAGAGAAACCGAATTCAGATTTTCCCTTCGTGTCTATGAAGTGTAAACTTTCCTAGCAGCACCTCCATCTCAGGTCGTGAGGCTTGAAGAGAGGAGTGACCTGAATTTCAGGTTTCTGTAGGTATTGCTCCGTTTCACTGGGTACGTCCACTCCTGCACAATGAGGTCATTTAAAAATATATTTCTATTTCCACCAACAAACCCAAATGAGTCTTGCTTTATTTTCTCCATCACATACACTACCCAGAATCTGTTCACAGACTCATCACTGGTGCCCTGGCCCCTGCTGCTGCCTGTGTGCTACTCCATCCGATTCCTTGGAACCACATCTACTTAGCCTGGCTTCACAATTCTAACCTGCTCACCACCTGCACCTGTCAACTTCGACTTCCGTCCTTTGAGACCTTTGAGAACAATCTCAGAACACGCCACCCCCTTGGTCTCGGGGCCCAAGAAGGCTCAGAAGCTTCTTAGGGGAAGAAGGGCTGGTGGGACACGGGCGCCCTCCCAGTGGCACCCCCATGAGTGCGATGAGAGTGGTGAGGATGGGGATCCGCGTGGTTTTCGTCATCAGCTGGGTCTCCCGGCAGAGCGCGCATGAGCATGGGGAGGACAGCATGTGGCGCAGGGGAGAGCATGGGAGCCTCCCCGCGGCTCTGCTTCTAGAACCTCAGCCCTCCATAAAGGGAGCGGCGCCACTTGGAGAGGGAAACAGACTCAAGCAGAGACCGAGTGCCTGAGAAGGTGTCCTGACGGCCGCAGAACATGGAGCCAAGCCAGCCCGCGGGCGTCTCAGTCACAGGATGGAAGTGTGAACTTAAGAGCTGAGCATGAGGAGGCCTATTTATTCCACGGGACCTACCGCAGTGGATACTCCTGTTATTAACCCAACAGATGCTTCCCGAGAGGTCCCCATCCCACTGCTACCAGTGTGATGCTAACAGCAGAACCAGAGAAACATTTTACCAAGAAAGCAGACGTGTTTCCCTCTCCCCTAAGAGCCCTTGTGACCTCTGGGGAGGGGACAAGGGGACACCTCAAGTGCTTCTACCTGAGTTGCTCTCCCGACAGGCGTCACAGGCATTTGGTTGCACGACTGGCCTGAACTGTGAACCTAGTCTCGTCTCAGCCCGCTGGCTCTTGAGAGCACCATAAGGGACCCCGGGGTCCTTTCCTCTTCCCGCAAGCAATCCCGTAAGTGGAATAAATATCAACAAGCAGGTTGGCCAGAGGGGGTCAGGGGCAGGAGGAAGCAGAACAAGCTCCGTTTCCACCAGCATGGCCTAAGACAGTTCCCGGCAGCTCCCTCTGCCAAAAAACGGGGGTGGGTGGGGGCACCCCTCGAGGGAGGCAGGAGCCTAGCCAAAGGATGGCTGCTAGAGAGCGCCACAGACACAGGGCAGAGGACAGAGATGTCATCTGCCCCGCCCAGTGACACGGGGTGCCAATTCAAATCCTTCTCGTAATGCTTGCCACAGAAGCATCCCATGTTTTGTGGAGCAGGGATTAATTTATCTTTGCAAATATTTTTTCTCAGAGAATCTATCGAATGAATGCAGGCCCTTGCCAGTTAGGACTGGAGACGTAAGCAGGAGCCTCTGGGATGTGCGCACGCCCAGCAAGCGTGGTGTCGGACACAGCGTGGCCGGGGGCGGGGGGGGCAGGAGGTGAGGCTGGCGCGGTGAACATGAACTTCCACACGAAGTCTACGTAACAGAAATGAGCTTCAAAAGAAACAAACCAGACAGACAGATTTACATTTGGCAAAAAGACGTGAAAAACAAATGGACAGACGGAAGCGAGGTGAGGAGTGGGAAGGCAAGAAGTGACGTGTGCCCGGGCCCCACAGCTCCAGTCCAGGCCCGACTGGGTCCACGCTCCCTCCTCCACCAGCAGGCAGGAGAAGCAGGAGGACTGACATGGCATCTTTTGGCCTCACTGAACGTCAAGAGTCCTGGGCAGTATCTTCAGGACACACTAAATAGAAAACAACCGGAGAGAGGCCTTTGAAAGGCTGGAGAAAGCATCTTCTGGGAATGACGGCTTCCGGGCCACCAGCCTGTGTGGGGCCGGGCGTGAGAGGCCTGGTGTCTCTCGCAGGCTGACGGACAGTGGCCGCCCGCACCGCTCCAAAGCCTCTAGCCGCTTCGCTGAGCGAGTAAAGCACTGGACCCACGAGGTGACGTGGCTGTTCTGAGTTCAAGTCTTCATTTCAGGGGATCTTGAAGGGGTTACAGACACCACAACATGGAGGACAATCTCTGCTGTGAGGGCGGTTTTGACCTAGTCCACCTGGGCAAGACTTGGCTTCAGAGAAGCGGTTCGTGGAGCCCTTGAACGAGCACATAGACTAGAAGGAGGTGAGTGCTCACAGTGTGATTAGCATGGTTCCTGCGTAAGAAGTTACCCCAGGTTCAGCTTAGTATCAGGAGAAGGGACAAGGGGCATGTCGATAGTCCTGACCAAATTTAAAGTTAGGGCTCCAGGGAGCATAGTCATCCTCGATCCCTGACCTCCAAGTATAGTAAGTACAATGCGACTGGTAACCCAAAGCTCACTGGCTCAGAGAGCCATGTGCTAATCGAAACCACGTCGGCTTTCAAATTCCTCCCTGCTCCTAACTAAACAAATTCCTTCCGAGGAGCTAGGGATTGGATCCCCTTTTCAAGGACTCAGGCTATCTTTCCAAGACCTTCTCAGAGAGGCAGGGTCTGCCTCAAACTTCCTGTTGATGAAAACAAGACCAGGCCACCTGCCATGGGACCCCACCCCAGGATCGGGGTGGAGGGCGGCGAAGTCAGGCCAATTCAGAAGGAGAGGGGGTTTTACTCCTGTCTTCCTGTCCTAACAGTCTTGCTCAGAGCAGGGTTTGCTGTCTGCACAAAGTTCAAGGACTCTCCCGAGGCCTCCTCACTTCCTTCCAGCATCTGGCTTCCAGCGTCCTAGCATAGCCCAGGCCTTCTTGCAGGAAGGGCAGGGCAGGAGGTGGGTGTCCCAGGGTGAGAGCAGGGGTGCGAGCAGGGGAGCGTCTCCCACCAAGTTCATGTTCAGCAGACTGCCACTCACCAGGTAAGCAGACCTCAGGGCACAGCTTATTGTCCAGTGCTTTCACGCTGGCGATGCCAAAGTCATTGTTATTGTCACACTCCATACCTAGAAATGCGCATGTCCTCTGGCCTGTAACGGAGTTAACGCAGTTAGAGAGGGGCTGGCTGTATTTTTTCTCTGCTTTGCTGTCCTTAAAAAAAAAAAAAATCTTAAGGATGGAGACAAAAAAATCAAATCATATGTTAAAAAAAAGACAGTAATTAAGTGGGTAAAGAGTGGACAATAAAGGAATCAAACTGCGTGGACCTGTCTGTGTTTTTGCCCTGTCCTGCCCTGTCTCCTGAACTGGCCCCTTCCCAGCAGGTGGGGAGACCACTGGAGAGCTGCGGGACGTGGGCTCCACAGAGAGCCGCACAGGGGGCGTGGAGAGAGGCTGCCCCTGCTCCTGCCTGCGTCTGTCGGGGCCCGTCGGGTGTTTATGACCGCAAGGCTCTGTAAAATGATAAATACATAAAACAAAAACTAAAGGTCTCAGGTTCCATAATTTTGCATATTAGTCAGGATCACCACCTTCACAAAATTATGTTTTATTTTCCTATGAAACTTAGTTTGTTATTCTGAGTGTGTTTTAAGGGTCTGAGCACAAACCTACGGACATGTAAAGGGAAGGGGAAGGTTTCAGATGTTATTTTTTCTAGCTTCCCCCACGCCTCCGGTCTTCTCTTGATGAAAGGGAGAGGAAAAAACATAGATCCATTGTGTGGGCTATGGAATGTCAGGCGGAAACCGCCCGCCACCCTGCATTTTTCAGAAGCGAACATTCTATGGGGGGGAAGCGATCACAGAGGGTGAGACTTGGGAACCTCGAGCACTGAAGACATCAACCAAGTGGAAGAAGCGCCCGAGCCTGTCTTGGGCTGGCGTGCACGTGTGGCCGAGGCGCAGCCTTGGCGGCCAGGCCCTCCTTCGGGGCGACAGGGTCAGGCGGGAGTGGTCAGGCCAGCATGCACACCCCTCAACTCCCCAAGCGACGGCCAGCGCTAAAGCAGAAGCAACGAGGATGACATCTGCGTCCAGGCTGGGGTCCAGGTGTGCTGTGGAGGTGCCCTGCCGCGGGAGGCCCCTCAGAGCAGCACAGGACAGAGATGCTGGCTCCCGGAGCCGGGGCGATTCCATTCCCAGGGGACTCTCCCTGCCCCACCTCCTCTTCCCACTTCCTTGCTCTGGAGATCATTCCTTCTCTCCCAGCCTTCCTGGACACAAAACACTTCCATCTGAAGATATAATGGAGGCCTGCGTTACAGTAAAGCAAGTCATTATGGCAGCCTACAGATCCTTGTCTACGCTGAGCTGCAGGTGCCGGACTCTTTCTCACACCTTCTCTGTGCCCGCTGGCCCCTAAGGTCTCTCTGCTACCGAAACGTCAGCCATCTTCTTTGCTCACGCAGAACCAAACCAACTGCCTGACAGGCCTTTCTCCCAAGTGGAGGAAACTGTTTTACTGCTGCTGCTAAACATCAGAGCTGCCAGAGCAGCTCTGTGGACCCGGCCGAAAAGTGGAAGCGGGAAGGAAGGTGACGGGGGCTGCCCAAGAAGCTTCAGAACCTAGTCCACACAGATACAGAGCTCCCCGTGTGCCTTCTGCAGCAGCTTCGTCCTGACGTCCTTGGCACTGAGGCCTTGAAAGAGCCAAGAAGACCACTGTGGTCCTCGAATACTCTGCTTGCTCTGCTATTCCATCAGGAAGACAAGCTTTCCCCAACAGCCACACAACTGAGTGGAGCCACCGAGTCATACCAGTGCCCCTTTCTGTACCCTTTAAAGATCACCCAGGAAAGGAATCTAATGAGAGGGAGCAAAAGACCAGGTCTTTTACCATCTTCTTGTGTGGGCGATCCATCCTCTTCCTCTATAACATCATTTCCCTAGGACAGAAGGAAGGTGCTATGAGTCTATAAAAGCAGTAAAGTGAATATATTGATCGGCTGAAGACAGAAGTCACTGGCCTAATGGTATCTCACTCCAGGGCCTTCGTCAATAGCACACATTTCCCATCGTGGCTGAGAAGCCTAGGAGGTCTGGCAGAGACAGATTTTGCTTGGGGAGGCATGGTCTGCCCACAGGGACTAGGTCTGAGCCCCATTACAGATGTACCCAGGGAATGTCAGGATTAGCCTTGGTAACAGTTTAGCTCATACTGTCTCTTGAAGGTGGAAATAAACGTTGTCAAATGAAGCAAATAGTAAGATCATAAAACTTCCAGAAATTCCTTAGGATCCCAAACCCTATCCAGATACTCCCATGAGAGCATCTGGCTCAAGAAAAAGTTCTAGTGCCCTCACTGTGACCTGGGCATTTCATGCACTTCCTGAGCACCTCCGTCAGGGCATTCTATGCTGAACCTTAATCCTGTCCCCACCACCTGCCATGGGGCTCCTGGATGAGTAAAGAGTTTATTTATTTTTTAGTAATCTCTATACCCAACGTGGGGCTCGAACTTACAACCCTGAGATCAAGAGTTGCATGCTCTTCTGACTGAGCCAGCCAGGCGCCCCTGGATGAGGATATATAGTCGGGGCGGGGGGACAGGGGGAGGCTAAAACCAGGTCACTGGGGTCTTTATGTCTCCCGGTGCCAGGAGGTGCCTGCGCCACAGTCATTCTGTGTAAATCCTAAGTGAACGAAGGACGACCACATCCTCAGGTCTAGGGTCTGGCCGGGAAGAGCTCCCTCTAGGACTCCCTCCAGGACGCCTGCTACACGCGACCATTGTGCTGTGCTAAGGGACAGTCCGCTGACCAGCACGCGTAGCCACTCTTCCCTCTACACCACACCCCACCCCTAACCGAGCCAAACACGCCCCCTCGGAAGGCTTCTTCCAGAACAGCCCCCGTCCCATCGCACCCCCCACCAGCGCCAACAGTCCCTGTGAGGGGAGGGAGCCCTGCCGCCCGCTACCGCGCTACCTCTGCGTCCTGCTCTTCGGCGGCCAGGCCCATGAAGCTGCTGTCTGCAGACCGCGTGGGCATCACCTGCCAAAGAGCAGCAGAAATCAAGGCCCGGACACCACTGCTCTCCCACCCGGCCCGCCGGCAAACCCAAACCAGGTCCTCGGGACAGACGTGGCAGCAGACGGAGGAGTCAGGCGTGAGGGAGGCTTTGATTCAACGGCCCCACCTTGTTTTCCATGGCACTCCTTCCCAGCACAGCGGGCGACCTGGCAGGGATCCCTGGCAGGCCCTGGGTTGAGCTACTCTGGACGCGTGTGCAGAGCACAGAGCAGCAGAGACAATGCCCCTCATCCGTCCCCTACCTCTCCTTCTGAGGGGGCCCTGCTGGCGGCCCGCGGCGAGGGGAGCGCCTCTTCCTCAGTGCCAGGGGCGATGTAGGAGCCGGACATGGAGGAGAGCGTGTCGGTGCTGATCTGGGAGTGCTGGCTCTGGGAGGACACCATGGACATGACCGACTGGGCCAGACTGCTGCTGGCAGGGTCTGTGGAGCCAGGGGAGGAAGGAAGGAGATGGGAGGTCAGGCATGGCTTCTGGGAGCAAACCGAGGAGCAGAGCGGCCTCCCTGTGCTCACGCAGCGGGGACAACAGTGGCCTTGTCACAGCCTCATCGACAAAGGTTTAGGTTTCAGGTCTTCTGAGGTTCTGCTCCTTCACATTTTAGAGCTCAGAACCCAACCCAGGGAGCAAGGATCTGCTTGTCCCTGAGTCAGCGTTCAAGGAGCCCATGACGGCAGGGCCGGGGGGTGAGATGAGCCCTCCCCGCAGTCGGCAGCAGGACCCCCCGGCCTCTGAGAGGGGCCTGGTTTTCACGCAGCTTAGGTATCAACCTGCCGGCCCGAGTCCCTCTGGAGGGGCTGTCGGGAGCGCCGAGGACTGGGCCGAGCAGAACAACGTGAAATCGCTCCCGCTCCCTCGTGTACCTTCTGGGGAGGAGATCGTAGAAGAGAGAGGCGTCCCCGTGCAAGATGACTGGTCGATAGCTCCCGAGGATGACAGGGTAAGATTCTCACTTTCTGGGGTTACACCACATTCCTGGAGGGAACGGAGGAAGGGTGTGAGGGCCAGGGGCCCGGGGAAGGAGGGAGCACCAGGGGCCGAGGGCCCCACCGTCAGGAGACTCTGTGCGGAGCAGGGGCAGTTTCTCCCCGCAGCCCTGGGCTGGAAGGGCTGCCTCCCAGGGGAGGTGCCGACTTCAGTCAGCACATCCTGCCGGAGGCTCAGCATCTGCTCGGGCCATACAAAGGCTGGAGCTCAGGTGACACGGGTCACCCAGCAGCTGTGACACGGGAACACCCCGGGTTTCCCAGGACTAGAAACTGCTTTCCTTCTGAAGAACACAAAACCAGCAGAGGCCTCATGGCCTGCGACGCGGCCCCACTTGGATATCGGGTTAGTTCCAGCTCTACGATCCTCGCACAAACACCCCGTTTGCCTCCCACTCCCCTCCGGACACCCAGCTAGCAGCCCCCTGCGCTAGTACCCTAACCCCGTCCCGGGCAGATGGGGGTTCTGTCCCCACCCCCTTTTCTCCACGAGTTCTGTGGTTTTGTTTTTTTTTAAAGTAAGCTCCACACCCAACGTGGGGCTTGAACTCATGACCCTGAGATCAGGCGTCGCAAGCTGCACCAACCGAGGCGGCCAGGAGCCCCAAGGAGTTCTGTTTTTATTGGACTTCAGGCACTCCGTCCTGCCTGAGCCAGGGAGGCCTGCCGAGGGCTCAGCTGCTCTCTGGGAGCCCGGTCTGCAACTGCGTGGGCCATGCTCTCCCGTACCCCTGGCCTGCGCAGTGCCCCAGCTTTGGCTCTGGGCCTTTGCACGGACTGCCCCACCACCTAGAATGCTTCTCTTGCCTTTCTCTACGAGTCTAAAAAACGCCAAGATCCAGCGTACATGCTACTCCTCCAGCACACCTCCCTGGTCTTCTCCACTTAACATAATCTCTCATGTCTCTGCCACCGCACCGTACTGTCCCTGCTCTGGCGGAGCTCTCCATGGTTCACGTTCATTCATTCTCTATAGTTAAGATTCATTCACTCGAGGGCGCCTGGGTGGCTCAGTCACTTAGGCATCTGACTGGGTTTCGGCTCAGGTCATGATCTCAGGCTGCAGAATGGGTGCCGTGTCAGGCTCCACGCTCGGCAGACATTCCCTCCCTCTGCTCCTCCCCCTACTTGCGCATGTGCGCGCGTGCTCTCTCTCTCACAAGTGAATAAATAAATCTTCAAAGAAAAAGCATCATTCATCCACCCGACAAATACGTACTGAACAACAACTATGTGCTAGACATAGTGTGTGAACTGTGTGCATGTCCTGCCCCCAACTAGACCCCGAGGACCCAAGGTCAGGGACCGCTTTATCAATTTTGCCTGTTGCAGTTCACCTAGCTCACTGCCGTACAAAGAGCAGGTGTCATAAGCCTGCTCAATAGAGCCCGTGGGGCTCACGGGCAGCACCCCACCGCACTGGGCTCCCAGCGCACCTCGGCCAGGCTCTGCAGCCACTGTCCTTATGTCTGGAACCCGCCTTCCTCAGACGTTCGCACACTCTCACCTCCTTCCATCTCTGTCCACAGACTATTCTTTAAAGGCAGCAACCCCCTCCTCTAGCCTCGAGCTCCCTCTCTCCCCTATCTGACACACTGATCCACAGCCAGTTTTTACTGCCCTGGGGTCCATCCCAACCCCAATATCAAGACAACCCCAATATCAAGACAACCCCAATATCAGCACCCCAAAGGCGAGGACTTTGTCGTCTCCTTACTGCTACTGTTCTCGGCGTACAGAACGGCGCCTGGCACCTAACACAGGCTCAATATATTGTTGAAAGGAGGAACGGAAGGAAACCTTGGCCTGAGGAGCGAATGAAAGCGGATGGACCTGGAGAGGCCAGTGGGACAAAAGTACCTGCAGGTCCAAGAAACGGAGAACAAGATTACCTCTTCCAGATGCTGGGCTGAAGGCCTCTGAGAGAGCGGGGTCTCTGACTCACTGCAAGAACGCTCATCTTCCTCTTCATGCAACACGGAAGAATTCTGGGACACAGACCTGCAAAAGTCCAGAGAGAGGAGCAACTGAAGCCGGTGTCCATGTAAAGAATGGAACTGGCCTGCACTCCCGTTAGCCAGGCTCCACAGGAAGAAGAAGGCCCAGAGGGAAGGGGAGGGGAGGGGCGGATCCCAGGTCTTAAGAAGGAGGATGGAGGTGGGAAAGAGCCCTCGGGAGGGACTGAGAGCCCTTCTGGGTGTCAGAAAATCTCCGCTTTACCTTTAACTCCTTCAATAACTCGTGTCCGAACCAGGAAAAAACCACTGACATTTTTAGGGTCTCAATTATTTTTATCTATAAAATATGCTCCTTATTCTGCCACAGAAAGCTTCTCATGGCTGGTGCCTAGTTGGGTTTAAATGCCTAAGAGGTACAGGTACAGATCATAATGTCCTTCAGTCCTTAGACTATGCTCCCCATGGGCCTCACTGACCCCAGGGATGTCCTCTTCCCCATACCCCGTCCCCCTACCAAAAACACACAAGATGTGCCTGTCTGGATTCTCCTAAGTACCCACATGCCACCTTATTTCCGCCCCCTAAGGAGTGGGATAACCTGCATGAGTGTTAGCCCCAGGTCTTCCGTGAAACGAAGAGCTCTGGGAACAGCCCAAAGGGTCTACCCTGCCCTAGGGACCCAGGACATGAGCCGGTACTGAGGAGGGGAAAGACGGAGTGAAAGCATATCACCAGGGACCCCAGGGTCAACACGGTTGAGCACCAACCACTCACTTGGAAAGACTCTTTTTGAGCTTGATTCCTTGGCTGCTGCAGTCAGATAGGCGGTCGAGCGGGGAGAGTGTCCTGCCAGGGGGCAGGTGGCCATCGCTGCCGTAGGAGGGCAGCATTCCTGACAGGTGGCCATCTCCAAGCACGTGGAGGGCTGGGACCGCTGGGGACGGGGTGAGGGGCCCATTGAGGGCTTCCAGAAGAGACACCACTTCATAGCCTGGCGGAATGTTCTCTGAGGACTAGGGCAATCAGAGACGGGTTGAAAAATTAATTAAGTACTCTTTGTTTTATGGCATGATCGTGTTTCTTGCTCTACACTGAAAAATGTTTTCTTTTACATCTGGTCTGGCAAGAAGAGCTTCTGTAAGAGGCCAAAGAAAGATAAAATGTCAAAGAAACCCATATTCTTAGATTCTGCTTAGAGATGAACTTCTTAGTAATGTTTATTTTTTTTATCGTAATGGAAATATATGTTTATTACAGGAAATTTGAAAAATACAGAAAGATAAAGAAAAGGGGGGGCGAAGAATCAATAATAAAATCTCCCAAAATAAAACCTTTATTACCATTCTGGTATATTTTCTTCCAATCTTTTTCTCTGTATGGTTTACACAGTTATACTCTGTAAATAACAATTTTATACCCTGCTTATATCAGCAAACATAAATATTTCCCTTCATATACGTCCCCTTTTCATAGAGTCCACATTTCCTACCTCTTCTACTCATGCTGGGGATTTAGCAGCGTCCAACATTTCCTACTGTAAACCACATTTTTTTTCTTTAAGATTTTATTTATTTGTCAGAGAGAGAGAGAACACAAGCGGGGGGGGGGGGAGAAGAAGCAGACCCCCACCCACCGAAGAGGGAGCCCAAAGTGGGGCTCGATCCCAGGACTCTGGGATCATGACCTGAGCTGAAGGCAGATGCTTAACCGACTGGTGCCCCTTATTTATTTATTTATTTATTTATTTATTTTATTTATTTATTTATTTATTTATTTATTTGAGAGAGGGCACATGTGGTGCAAGTGAGCAGGGGGAGGAGCAGAGGAGGCAGGGGAAGGAGAGAATCTGAAGCAGACTCCTTCCTCACTCAGCACTGAGCCCAGTGCGGGGTTCCATCTCAGGACCACAAGATCTTGACCTGAGCGGAAGGAACTCTTAACCTAACAGACTGCACCACGCATATGCCCCCCATGGAGTCCCTTTTAAAAAGCTTCCGAATCTGAAAGGTGAAAAATGGTATCTCATTTTAATTTGCATATTGTGGATTTTTAATGTGGTTAACTTAAAAAAAAAAAAAAAAAGACGTTTAACCAGCTAAGCATCCTCTTCTAAGAATTTTATTTATTTATTTATTTTTTAAGATTTTTATTTATTGGGGCGCCTGGGTGGCTCAGTTGGTTAAGCGACTGCCTTCGGCTCAGGTCATGATCCTGGAGTCCCGGGATCGAGTCCCACATCGGGCTCCCTGCTCAGCGGGGAGTCTGCTTCTCCCTCTGACCCTGCCCCTTCTCATGCTCTCTCTCTCTATTTCATTCTCTCTCTCAAATAAATAAATAAAAATCTTTATAAAAAAAAAAAGATTTTTATTTATTTATTTGACAGAGACAACGAGAGCAGGAACACAAGCAGGGGGAGTGGGAGAGGGAGAAGCAGGCTTCCCGCGGAGCAGGGAGCCCGATGTGGGGCTCGATCCCAGGACCCTGGGATCATGACCTGAGCCGAAGGCAGACACTTAACTGACTGAGCCATCCAGGCGCCCCAGAATTTTATTTTTTTTAATTTTAATTTTAATTTTTTTTCCTCTTCTGAGAATTTTAAAAAATATCTTTTGTCCATTTATTTTCTGTTTGATTCATAGGAGCCATGGCAAAGATATTAGGTTTCTCTCTGATATAAATGTTGTGAAGACATTTTTTTTTTCCTTAAATGATTCATGGTTTGCCTTTTAATTTTAATCCTTTACACATCTTTTACACACCTGAACTTTTAATTTTTTTATGTGGTAAAATCTACACTTTATTTTTTCTGTAGCGTTCCTCTGCTTTTAAGCTTAGAGAGTCCTCTCCCATTCAAAGTCAACTAAAGACTCACCTAGAATTTACTCTCAGTCTTTAATGTTTGGTTTGCTTTGCTTTTGCTTTAATATAGTTAACTAGTTACTCCGTCTGGAATTTACTTGTTAAGCTGGTAAGGAGTTAAGTTCTAAGCTGATTTTTCCTCCCTAAATAGCTAACTAATTATCCTAATACCACGTACTGAAGGAGGGCTCTCCTCCACTCGTGTGTGAATGTGGAGACGGCGTCCGCTAGGACCACACAGCTTCCAGGCTGCATTCTAGCGCTATCTACTTGCACCGTGACACGGAAGTGAAGTATGTCATCCACTTGGCTCCCAGTTGCTGGAGCCATGAAATGGGATAAAGAAAAACAGTTACCTCCTTCAAGGACCCAGATAAACATAGTAAATGGTATTCCAGTGCAAAACAGTCATCCCCTTGTTCCTGCTTAGGGGGAGCTCCCAACTGGGGTGAGGAGGCAAGCAGGCTGCTCCAGGCACGGCGAATATTAACTGGACGCTGAATTCCCAGGGAGGAAAAGGGGGATTTAATGATCAGTATCCAATTTTCCTTTGTAATACTGGTTGGTTTTAACACAATGTGACCTCAGCCAGCTTACTAAACACTGCAGCTTGTCAAGGTTTAATTACTTGTTGCAAAGTCAGGTAAAGAAGGATGAAAGGTGCAAAGAGCCAGCAAGGAGACCAGAGCGCGTGCTTCCCCGGGTGGTCCCGGTGCCCAGCCCAACTCACCGAATGCTCTTCTGAGTCAGACGTCTGGGACGAGATGATGGGGTTAAAGCTGGTTGGGGACAGGGGGCCCAATTTTTTCCTCATGGCCCGGATCTGGAGCAGTGCCCGGAAGGCTAGAAGAAGGAAACAGAACATCAGGCCATCCTGGTGCAGGAGTCAGGATGAACAGGAGCCGGGGCACAAGCCACAGGGCCCCCTCCCGCGCGGCGGGCCGGCGGTCAGTTTGCAGACCCTCCCGCTGGGTCTCGGCCTGCGGCTCTGGGACTCACGCAGTCGGCAGATGGGGCAGTTGTTGGCCTGGTAGCGCAGGGTGTCAGCGCACGTGTTACACAGACAGAGGTGGCGACAGGGCAGAATCAGAGTGTCCCGCACATCGGAGAGACACACCACACACTCGGCACTGTTGTCGCTTACTTCATCCTCAGCCACCTGTCCCGGGAGACAGAAACGTAGTCAGTGACACAAAGACCTGGGCGTCCTCTGTTTTCTTTGCAAGCAGCTTGCCTGAAGAGCTGAGACGGGGAGTAAGAATAAAATCTTACATTTACTTTGGACTTTACAGTTTAGCACGTGCGTTTGCATACTGGGTTTCACTTATTCTGGGAGCTGTTTATCTCAAGCCATCCTAGGGGGTCGGGGCAGAGACATAAGGAGACCACACGGGGAAGGGCGGTGGCCATGTGGGAACTCTGCAGGGTAGCCGGGTAACTGAGCGGCCAGACCTCTGCAGAGGAACTCCTCCAAACCTGCCGATGCTTTTCATTTCCAAAGCGATGTAAGCATAAGCATCTGGAATGAGGAAGAAAATACCCTCCTCGGACCAAACTGATTCCAGAGTTTGGCATGCTAAACCCCTAGATCCTAGCTTCATCGGAGCGTTTCTCCCTCTGCCTCCTGGGAAAAGTACATTCAGATTTTTGGGTAGAACTTGCCTTAGAATCTTGTGTGTTGTACTTGTTTTCAATTCCATAGATCTCCTGAAGGAGGTAGCTGACCCCATCTACCTGAAGAGCAAACAGCAAAGTTCAAGGGCAGGCTGACTCGACGGAGAGAAAGTGGGAACTCGCCCCTCAACCTTCTCTGGTAACCAAGGACTACTGATTCACAATGAAAAAAATCAAAGGCCTAGACAAGTAAAGGATGCTTTTATTTACTTATGTTTTCTCTTTGACAGGGAAAAGAAAATCAAATGTTTAATTCACCCACCATTATGCCCAAGAGGGAACATAAAAGTTCACAAATACAACACTAATTCGTGTACTGCAGCTCACTGTTACGGACAGGAAAGCATAGTTAAGAAAGGCACAGACGAGCAAAAGGGTGGAAGAATATGCATCAAAATAAAAGCATTAGCTATATAATAGAAGTGAAGTGTGGACATTATAAAAATAAAGGAAAGGAGGGGCGCCTGGGTGGTGTAGTCAGTTAAGTGTCCAGCTCTTTGTTTCGGCTCAGGTCATGATCAGGTGGCGAGATTGAGCCCTGCATCAGGCTCCATGCTGAGCACAAAGTCTGTTAAAGTTTCTCTCTCCCTCCCTGCCTCGCGCTCTCTCTAAAATAAATAAATCTATTTTTAAAAAGATTTTATTTTATTTTTTATTTTTTTATTTTTTTATTTTTTTTTTAAAGATTATTTATTTGACAGAGAGAGACACAGCGAGAGAGGGAACACAAGCAGGGGGAGTGAGAGAGGGAGAAGCAGGCTTCCCACAGAGCAGGGAGCCCGATGCGGGGCTCGATTCCAGGACCCTGGGATCATGACCTGAGCTGAAGGCAGACGCTTAACGACTGAGCCACCCAGGCGCCCCCCCCAAAATTTTATTTTTTAAAGATTAATTAATTTATTTTTAGAGAGAGAGAGCGCACAAGCAGGGGGAGGAGCAGAGGAAGAGGAAGAGAGAGAATCTCCTGCAGACTCCCAGTTGAACACGGAGCCTGATGCAGGGTTGGGTCCCATGACCCTGAGACCACGACCTGAGCTGAAATCAAGAGTTGGACGCTTAACCAACTGTGCCACCCTGGAGCCCCATAAATAAATAAATCTTAGAAAAAAATAATAAAGGAATGGAACAGAGAAAGAAAGAGAGGAGAAACAGGCAAGGGAAGGAGTGGAAGGGAAAACATGAGAAGAGAGACAGAAAGAGAGTAGGACCTTGAAGGGGAGGCCGATTGAGCCCCTCCACCTGCATGAGCCACCCCACCACCCACACGGCCAAGGAGCCCTCTTGGCCCTATTCCTTAAAGCCCCAACTTCAATGCCCACTTGCCCTAGCCTGGGCCACGTCAGTGCCAAAGCAGGCCCTTCCCTTGTTTCTCTCTGTGAGCCCACTCCTCCCTCTGCTTCACCTCTGTCCCACTGAGGTCCTCCCCTAAGACTGAGCCTGTCACTGATTTCATATCCCACTCTCCAGTTTGACAGAGTCTGTTGCTAATGTCAAGCTGGCAATAGGAAAATAGATAAACCATTTACCTTGAGCTACCCTAGCCTTTCCATCCTCTCTAGGTGTCCTGGAGAACGAGGCCTCCCCATGAGACAACTCACCAAGGCTTGGCCTTCCCAGGCAGTACCCTGGGCTCAGGATCTGTTTTCTCCTCTGCCTTTTAAAACTTGTTTCAACCTACTAATTGATTAAATTGGAAAGGATATTATCAACAAATTTATACTCAGGTGTTATTGACTGCTATTGACCTCATGAAGAGGGAAGAACATTTAACCCCCAAGAATGAATAATGCATCTATCACCCATCTGCAGGGGGGCCTGCCAATGCCCCTGGCACCACTCTCCCCTCCTCACTCTCTCTGACTCTGCTCCCACTCCGGCAAAAGTGGAAAAAAAAGTACTGGCACCTAGCAGGGGGAGGAGCAGACATAGGCAGAACTTGCTGGTCATTCTGGAAGGGGGCAGATGGCTAGTAAACTTGGGATTGTCGAAAAGCGGTGGTGGGATGAATTAGGGCCCTGGGCTTAATTGGCTCTGAATTAGACCCCAACACTTTATCCTTTAGCTTGGAATGTTTCTCACCCTGGCATTTTAAATAAAAAGAGCTCTCCCTAAACCTAATGTCAAGAGACAAATCTTGTCCTTTCATTTCTCAAGTCCTCTGCTCAGATAATGGCCGCCGCAACACCAACAATTCTGGAACAATAAAGACACCCAACATCAGTATTCCTTTCAGGCCACCCAAGGAGTTTCTAACACACAAAAGTACTCCCTTTTTCACTTTTCTTTGATTAAAAAAAAAAAAAAGGGTGGTGGGAGAGAAGAAGGGTGCTTAGCAAAAGAGAAAAAAAGAGAAAGATCAAAAGAAAGAAGGGTGGGGGGACACAGAGGACCCCTGGCCGTCAAATACTTACCACTTGCTTCTGTTTGAGCGGCTTTACGCAGAAAGTTCCATCTGTGTGCTGGAATGAAAGAGAACAGTTATGACCTGGAAGCAGGGGCCGGAAGGTACCAGGTGTGCTTGGTTACTGCTCTCAATTACACGTGCGGGCGATTACAGACTCCTCACACCCGCAGGGCCTTCCAAGTATCCAGTCTGACCTTTCCATTTTAAGAAGAGGAAACTGAGGCCTCGGGAGCTGCAGGTCACACAGCAAGTTGGCAGCAGGGCTGCAACTAGACCCCAGGGTAGCCTCCGGCTTGACCACAGCCTCCGAGCCAGACCCATCCTGCTGCACTCAGGCAGCCGGCAGACAGGGCTGCCCGCGTCCCCACACAAAAGCCAGTTAAAAGTAATAAAGTGAGGCCCTGTGAAGTTACTCACCTTTTCGAAAGTGCCCAGCAATACATGGCAATGGCCAAAATACTCTGAAAAAAATAAATAAATAAAGGCACATGGATGAGGAAGAAAGCCCAACACCACACTTTGATGCCTGTCTACCTTCCCCGATTCCCTGTACCCAGCAAACCAACGCTCTGGGCTGTGAGGAGAAGGGGCACATTCTGTAACCCGTGCTGCTCTCGTCCGCCTGAGGAGCACGCGGGGACGTAGAGACCACCTGCCTGATCCCGATGGAGAGGGCCTGTTGTTCGTGCACCACCAAAGGGCAGTGTGTACAGCGAAAGAAGACAGAAAGTGCCCATTACCGTCTCCTTCATCCACCACGGCGTGGACCACTAAAGGGTAAACCTCTCGGTCCAGATCAAAGCCAAGCTGAAGGGAGAGAAAAGGAAAAAAAAAAAAAAAAAAAAAAAAAAAAAAAGGACTTAACATGTTGAAATGGCACAGTAGTCCATCAGGGAGGGAGGTGTCGTCAAGAAGCATTAACTTCGGGGCGCCTGGGTGGCTCAGTCGGTTAATCGTCTGCCTTTGGCTCAGGTCATGATCCCAGAGTCCTGGGATCAAACCCCGCATCAGGCTCCCTGCTCAGCGAGGAGCCTGCTTCTCCCTCTCCCTCTGCTGCTCCCCCTGCTTATGCTCTCCCTCTCTCAAATAAATAAAATCTTAAAAAAAAAAAAAAAAAAAGAAGCATTAACTTCATCTCTGCTCTGGTTCGTCAACCTCGTGACCACCTAAGTCTGTTTCATTGAAGGCCACGGTTTCTTTCTAAAGCCTTGTGGCTATAAAACCCTCTAACTTGCAGGTGCTTTTCTCTGAGCATGACTTTCTCCAAGTATCTGAGGTGAATGGGCTACTTTGGAATAGAAAAATTAACGACATCAGGTATCTCTTAAGGGCGTGAAAGAGTCACAGGGCTGAAGGACAGCGTGGCCTCCGAGCTTCCAGGGAGCCTGGGCACTGCTGGCCATAGTCTGGACGAGGCCCTAGGCCCCTCTGGGTCCACGTGAGGAAACTGCCCCTGCCCCTCCGGCCAGCAGCCTGCCGCCTGGTCCAGAGGCCGCTCACCTCCTCCTCCGGCCACTCGGAGGGGTCCACGGTGTGGGAGGGCAGGCAGAACTGCTGACACACCCCTCGCTTGTAACGCACCGTCTCCGACTGCAGGCTGTTGTCTCTGGGGAGGTAGCTGTGGAGCAAAGAGGGAAGCAAAGCGAAAGTCAGCAGCGAGCCCAGACAGAGGGGCCACTTCGTCTGTCCCACGCCTGGTCTCAACATCAGCACGCTGTGGGTACAGAAAAGGAAAGGAAAGAAAATATTTCCTTTATCATCCATTTCCTTTGCTCTTGCTCCGTCACGCCGCTAAACTTATCCATTCAACCCACCCATCCGCAGAAAGGTCGCTTAATTCATGTTTAATAGCATCTTGATGAAATGAAAGTTCCGCGGCCACCTGCCACTGCACAGGATGGCACAATTTGCAGGGAAAAGGTAAAGAGGTGGGGCTCTGGGACGAAAATCCAAATTCAGGAGCGAGGTCTCACCTGGCGGTAGCAGCAGGTTTCCTTCCACGGGCGAGTGTGGAAGGCGTGGACCCTCCCCCGTGTGGGAAGGACGCGGCTCACCTGGTCTCTGGTTCTCACCTGGCAATCCCATTCTGGAACTCTTCCGTGGCCTGATAGTAGATGGTGATGGCCACTCGAGCATCAGTGTCAAAGGTGAACTCCACGTTGTAGCGGACTTTAGCTCTGCCAACCTCTTCTCCAGGGGTCTTCACCTCCTCCGCACACCTGGGAAACCACACAGACTCAGCATTTGGGAGTGGCAAATCAGTATTTTTAAATTTATCTTTTTTTTTAACTTAATACATTGCGAGCTTCTCTCCATGGCCATAGACTTTAGGCCTCCGTCTTCATTCTGAATGCTGGCCGAGCCCCTCATGACACTGGGGGGGGCATTTCAGTGATGTCTGATACTTCACAGCGCTAGTGAACGCTTGGGCATTGGCCAGAATTTTTTTGTTTTTGTTTTTGTTTTTACTGTAATTGAAGTTACTACTCACATAGTTTACATAGTTTCCACAAGGCCTGTCACAAAAGCAGCAGCCCCACCCCCCCCCCCCCCCCCCCCCCGCCTCTTCAGAAACCATCTCTACCTCTTTTAGCTGATCATTTTGGCATTTACCTGCATGTTTCTACAGAACATGCTCACACGGTTCTTGACTTTTCAGTTTCAGGTGTTATCCACGGACTTCCTACCACGGGAGCCAGGTTTTCTTTCTCTTTCCTCTCGCTGCCCCATATAAGTACGCCGCCCCCCAGTGCGTACTTCATGATTCTGGTAGCTCAGTACCTTCGTGTCTGCATTACTGAGATTATATTCACATGATCCCCATCCTAGCCACAGAGTAATCGCTGATTATTTGTCTTTTCCTGCATCAGTTTTTCTTGGAGTTTGGGCTCATTTCCTTTTTCAGTGGCTCAGTTTTCTGTGTCTTTTATCACCCACCCAAACCCTAGCCCTCTGCTGGCTGGTTAAATCTCTCTCCATGTTCAGAAGCGCCAGGTGCTCCGTGCATTTCGTCTTCTTGAGGAGGTGCCCAGGGGACCCCAGGCCTGCTGTGTGCCCGCACACAGCCTCCAGGGACCACCCTCCCCCATGACCCTGGGGAGTCCCCACCACCTCCTTCCCGCATCTCCTAACTTCTTCCTCAGGGTACGCTTTTCTTGTGGCAGGGCCCCTCTTCCACTAGGATGCGTCGGAGGGACAAACTCTTTGAGAGATTTTATTCTACAGTCATACTACATTGAAAGTTTGGTTGAGTAAGGAGTTCTAGGTTATAAATACTTCTAAAAAGCCATTTGAAAGCATTGCTGCATTATCTCTCAGCTTCTAGTGTTGCTCCCAAGAAGAAGCTATTCTGATTGCTGACCCTGTTTTCCTTTGATGTAGGGCCTTTGCCTTCTCATCCATTGACCTGGGCGCTCCAGTGGTACTTGCCATTTAGAAACTCAGGCCCTCTGGTTCTGGGAAATTGTCTTAAATTAGTTATGTCATTAATGATGATTTCCCTCCTTCTATATTCTGTTTTCTTTCCAGAACCATTAGTTGGATGTGGGACCTTGTACACTGGCACTCTATTCTTTGTATCTTTCCTCTTTTCTGTATCTCAACCTTTTCACCCCCATTTTCTGGAATGTTTCAACTTTTCCTCTTCCATTCTATTGGCTTTTTCATTTCTGCTACTATGTTTTTAATTTCTGAGTCTTTTTTTCCCCTGTTGGTTTGTTCTGCCACTGTCTTTCATATTATGGGCATTCCTTACACATCTAAGAATCTTTGGTTGTCTGCTCATATTTAAGAAATTTAAAACCCCAGAGACGCCTGGGTGGCTCAGTCGGTTAAGTGTCTCCTTCAGCTCAGGTCATAATCCCAGGGTCCTGGGATAGAGCCCCACATCAGGCTCCCTGCTCAGCGGGGAGCCTGCTTCTCCCTCTCCTGCTGCCTCTCCCCCTGCTTGTGGGCTCTCTCTGTCACATAAATAAATAAAATCTTAAAAAAAAAAAAAAAAAGAAATTTAAAACCCAAAGGCACCTGGGTAGCTCTGTCAGTTGAGCGTCTGACTCTTGGTTTTGGCTCAGGTCATGATCTTGGGATCCTGGGATGAGCCCAGGGTTGGGCACTATGCTCAGTGGGGAGTCTGCTTCCCCTTGCCCTCTGCCCCTCCCCTGGCTTGTGTGGGTGCTGTCTCTCTCTCAAATAAAATGTTCATTTGAGAGAGAGAGAGACAGAGAGAGCACAAGCAAGGGGAGAGGCAGAGGGAGAGGGAGAAAGACTCCCCACTGAGCTGGGAGCCCGACATGGGGCTCCATCCCAGGACTTGGAGATCATGACCCGAGCTGAAGGCAGACGCTTAACCATCTGAGCCACCCAGGCACACTAAATAAAATAAAATCTTAAAAAAACAAAAGTTAAAAGTCCTAATTGGAACCCTGAGTGCATGGTGTAGTTTGGGGACCCTGGGCTTCCCGAGGGACTGATCTGGGTCTTTGGAGGAATCTCCAAGGCCAGTCTCTTTGGTCTTCCCATCCGGGAGGGTTCTACTCCTCAGAGACAGTGTTCCTCTCTTTGGACGAGGGCCTGGGGGCAGAAGGTGTGAGGGTGGCAAGCTGGAGGGTTCAACATCCAGTGTACCTAAATTTACTTAACCCCCATTTTTAGTACTGAGTTCAACTTTAGCTCTGCCTGGGTCCCCTGAGTCCAGGGTCTCTGTTTTAACTTTTCCATTGAGAATCGTCTGCCAGCCTTCCGCCAGGGTGCGGGGAGGGCAACTCTGGCTGTGCAGCATAGGGGGGGATCTGACAGCCTCTTCAGCATGCTTCCCACCAATCCTCTTCATTTTTGCCTCCCATCTTGGTGTCCAGAGGTCCTGGTACTGCCAATTCCTGAGCCTTCGGGGGTAACAGTTTAACTGGGTGACTCTCCCCTTTTCCTTCTGCTCACTCAGGATTCTGATCTCCAGGGCCTGCTAAGTTATTTAACACTTGCCTTTGTTCTAGTCCCTAAACCGCACTGCTGTGGCTTCTTTCCTATCCCCCCAGGTCTTCTGGATTAATGCTTTTAAAAAATACTCTTATTAGTGGGTTTTGACTGGAAGCAAAAGATGTTCAATCCTCCATCTTTACCTGGAAATATATGAATCAGAATCTACCCTATTCCCGTAATCTTGGAAAAACAGAGGAAGAACACCCTTCACTCTAACAGTTATTGAACAGCAGGTGTTTTTTCTCCTATTATCTTGTTGAATCCTGACAACAGCCGAGAAAGGTAAAGTGTGGTGTTGCTCTCTAAGCTCAGGGACTTATGTGAGCACGGTGCTCGGTGCTTGCAGAGCTGGGAAGCAGGGTGGTCTTCGGCTTCCAGGCGGGGTTCTGCTAGCGCCTCCCAGCACTGCAGAGTCTGCTGGAGTGTGGCCCTTGAGCCATAGCCACGTGTGATGAGAGAGAAACACAGTGCAGAGAGTGGCCTCAGGAGCCTCAATCCATTCTGCTGCCTCGGGGGCTGCCCCAGGGAGGGTGAAGCGCCCCCGGGAGGGCGAGCCCCCAGCTGCAGGCTGCTCCCCAGCAGAGCACCTCCCTCCGAGGCTGCCTGGTCCCCAGAGTGGACTCCGGGGCTGGGGGAATAGTTGGGGAAGCAGTCAAAACTTCAGGGACAAATGAAATATAAAAATGAAGAGAGAAAGACAGAAAGTAAATTAGTGGTTGCTTAGGTCTGGAAGAGAGTTTTGGGGGGGGGGGAATGTGGAGTCACCACGAGTGAGTCTAGGGTCTCTTTTGGGGGGTGACGAGAATGTTCTAAAATTCGATGGTAGTGATGATTGCACAACTCTGAATATACTAAAAACCACTGAATTGTACACTTTATTTTATTTATTTTAAAGGATTTTTATTTATTTATTTGACAGAGAGAGAGAGAGAGAGCACAAACAGGGTGAGCAGGAAAGGAAGAAGCAGGCTTCCCGCTGAGCAGGGAGCCCGATGTGGGGCTCAATCCCAGAACCCTGGGATCAGGACCCGAGCCAAAGGCAGACGCTTAACCGACTGAATCACCCAGGCGCCCCTGAATTGTACACTTTAAATGGGTGAATTGTACAGCACGTGAGTTTTATCTTAATGAAGTTGTTATATTAAAACAATTATCTGAGAGAAATAAACTTCCCCAATGTTAACAGGACTGACATCTTCCTTGTCCATTTAGAAAAATCTGGGACCCGTCATTTGCCCTAGCCAAATCTGCCTTCCCAGGGGACCAGCGAGTGCATTAGCAGACTGGTTATCTGCAGCATCAGGGTCAAAATTACACTATCCTAGGGATCGCACAGAGAAGGCAAGTGTTGATGATCATTAATGTTGATGATGATATTAACCAACCAGCCGAGGGCACTACGAGTTCCTCAGAGGAAGGACACATGAGACGAAGGGTATATGTAAGCAATAAAATAAGGATTTTATATTCCAACTTCAAATATCCCATTTTTCCCTAGGCTTGCTGAAGCAGTGGCAAAATTCAGTTGTTCCCGCAGTAATTCTTCTTTTTTAAAAAAAATAATAAAACGAGGATAATAAGGACTGCTTCCAGGAAAGGGAAAATCCTTCACAAACACAGACGCCAAGTTCTGAACAATCTAGATGCAGGAAGACCTAATCTCCGGGGCCGGGGCTGCTCGGTCAGTGCCAGGGCGGTTCACGTCCCTGAGCCCCGGGGGATCAGACTCCGGGTCTGGCAGTAACTGCTTCCCAAGTCTCTGGGGGGAGTCGGCTGCGCTGCACCTAGAACCTGGCCTGAGCCTCACCCCAGGGGAACTTACTTTACGAGTCTTAGTGTGTCCTTCCGGATGTTGATCAGGCTTCTCAGAGTCTTCACGGGCTCTTGGGGAGGTGGGGCAGCATAAGGAAACTGTCAGAAACAAAGTGGGAGAAGGCAGTGTGTTTAGAGAGACCATAACTGTCCCCTGCTGGCACAAAGCCTCATGGCTGACAAAGAACAGCCTTTCGAGGTGAAATGGGAAGGCCCCACTCTCCTAACTGAGGACACCAAGACCCGACATGTTAAGTGAACTTGCTCAAGGTCACAGCCAGTGGGAGAACGGGGATTCGATTTGGCGTCAAAAGGGCTAGATTTATCTGCTTTTTCCATTGTAGGCAGCTTATTTGAGTCAGCATTCAAAATGTGGATAACTAATAAAAACTCCTACTGAAGTTCCAAATACCAAAGGACACACTGTGGCCGAGTTAATCACAAAAGGCTTTTCCATCTGACCTGAGACAACAGGGAGCCAGACCTGCAAGGTTTTTCCTTCAGTGAAGCCACATGGTGTCTTCGGAATTTAGGAACTGCAAATAAAAGAGAACCCCATCATGTGTACAGAGCTGAGGCTGCAAACAGTGAAGAACAAATTTTCCCTGCAGCTGGTTATATAAAGCAGAGTTCTTGAAAATGTGAGCCAAGAGCTATTTTGGGGTCATCAAAGGTTTATGATTGTCATTTACCTTATGCTTTCACTCTTTCCCCATTGAGATGTGGAGTTCTGCATGATGATAATGAGATAAGGGGACGCAGTAGAAAATTTAAATGGGGTTTGCTTTCAGACAATTAAGAATGATTTTAAATGCTGCCAGTATTGTTCCTAGTGTTATCTGGACAATAAACATTTTTTTACACATAATTCACAGAAAACCCACCGACCAGTCTTTGTAGCTTGGCAAAACTGGGGTACTCCTAGCTCTAGAACTGTCTACCTCCTAGTGCTGGGATCAGAAAATAGGACACCGACATGATCCTCTAATTGTGCCTTCACAGATTTTTGCTGAATGTGGTTCTTTTTCTTGGGAAACATAATTTAACCTACGGTACATCTGATTTTATGTATTTAATATGATTGCTGATAATTCACTTGTATGAATGTGACCCTGAAGTAAATACATTCCGTCTACCTTATGTGCATTCAGATTACCCACTTTGTGGGTATTATATAGCAACACTAAATGTGTTCATTGATACATTAAACATATATTCTCTTAAAATATAGGACTGTTGGTTTTTCTAATTACAAAGCAATACATGTTCAAGTAGAAAATCTGAAAAACACACAAAAAATACAAAATCGCCTACAATTTCACCACTCGGCAATACCAAAGTTAACACTGCAGGATGTGTCTTGGAGAGATAGGCCTCCATCCCCCCATCCATCCATCTCCTCACCTATACTTCTCTGTGTCTAGGCACGGTTTCAAACTGTGCCCACTATTTTATTCTCTTTTTCACTTATAAAGATGTGGTAAACATTTCAAAAGTCTATAATCAGACAACATGACTACACACGTTGGAGAAAGGGACATAGTTTATTTAATCAATTTCATAGTATTCAATGTTTTCCATTGGTTTTACTCGTTTTTCGTCTTTTTTTTTTTTTTTTTTTGCCAATACAAATGTTGTGGTGAGTGCCTTGTTCCTACATTTCTGCATGCTTGTTTGATTACTTCCTTAGGACAAATTCCTAGAAGTGGAATTACTGGATCAAAGAGTAAGCATATTTTTAAGACTTTAAAAAATATTTTGCCAAATTGTTCTCCAGAAAGCTGATTCCAATTTTGCTCTCCCACTGGCAGCATATGAGGAGGCTTTTCTATAGGAAAGCTGCAATTCTAGTTCAGATCCTCTCTGTGGCCCATTTCCCCACCCCCCACTTCCCTAGGCTGTCACACTAAAGGAATTTAAAACAATTTTAAAATAAGCTTAAGCAAAAAGTAATTAGGCAAGAAAATCCGACACAAATGCTAGTCTATTCTAAAGCCAAAATAAATGACTTTGGGATTAAAATTTTTTTATGGAGTAGCAAAGTTAATCATATTCATTTGCACAGGTACTTGGGAGTTATCCATAACTCCTACCTGAGTTTAAAAAAAAAAGGCAATTCTTCTTTCATTCTTCACCCTTCCCCCCCAAAAAAAGAAAAACAAAAGGAAAGTGAAAAAGAAAGATGAGTGTTCTTCGTCTTCCACTTAGAATAATCCTGGAGCTTCAGTTCTCTGTCAGAAAGGTACTGACCTCGAAGGTTTGTCCATTAGTCTCCGAGCAGACCAAACTTTATTCTTTGTCCACTAGTCTTTACCTAAAGCCTGTCTTCATTATGAAAAATGCAACAGAATTCCAGAAACTGCATTTAGGTATCCTTCATGAAGTTGCTCAGTTTATATACTCCAGAATGATGTCTGAGAAATGGGAAGGCATTCCATAAGGCCATCTTGAGCTCGAGGCAAGAAGTCAGGATAGGCCTTACAGAAGGCCTGGCAGTCTTCCTCCATCTGTGGACCTGGTGGCATGTTTTGTACAAGATTGAAAAGGCCATCTCTTCCCCTTGACGGGCCTAGTTGTGCCAAGGTTGTATCTGAGAGAAGAAACTCTGTTTGGTCCTTCCTTATCACCATTTACTCCTTAATTTAGTGGATGTTTACTGAGTATCTACTATGTGCCAGGATCAGGCTGGGTTCTTTATATATATATAATTTTTTATCTTACTTTATTTAATTGTGGTAAAATACACATAATATGAAAATGTTCACCTTCACCATTTTAAGCACACAGTTCAGTGGCCTTAAATGCATTCACATGTCATGCTACCATCACCACCATCCACCTCCAGTGTAAATACATTCTTATTTGGGGTGCCTGGGTGGCTCAGTCGGTGAAGCGTCTGCCTTCGGCTCAGGTCATGATCCAGGGTTTTGGGATGGAGTCCCAGGTCGGGCTTCTTGTTCTGCAAGGGGCCTGCTTCTCCCTCTCCCTCTGCCCCTGCTCGTGTGCTCTCTCTCTCAAATAAAAAAATAAATAAAATCTTTTAAAAAATAAAATTTAAAAAGTACATTCTTGGGGCGCCTGGGTGGCTCAGTTGGTTAAGCAACTGCCTTCGGCTCAGGTCATGATCCTGGAGCCCCGGGATCGAGTCCCGCATCAGACTCCCTGTTCAGCAGGGAGTCTGCTTCTCCCTCTGATCCTCCCCCCTCTCATGCTCTCTCTCTCTCATTCTCTCTCTCAAATAAATAAATAGAATCTTTAAAAAAAATAAATAAAAAATAAATAAATAAATAAAAATAAATAAATAAAATGTACATTCTTATTTGATATGCTCAACACTAAGAGACATGTCTGCCATGCACACCAGATTGTCAGGTCCTCGAGGAACTCAAAAATATGTTGGTTGATTAGATAAATGAAGAATGTCAGTATTAACATCCTCATTTTGCAGATGAGAAAACTGAATTAAAAGATTTGTATAATTACTGAAGATCCAGTGCTAATGAGTAGTAGCATCAGAATTTGAACCCAGAACCAGGAATTGACTCCAAAGCCACATTCCTTCCATTGCAGCTGCCTCAGCTAGTGCAGGGCAAGCTGCTCTGATCCCGGGAGTTCTCTAGGAGGCTGTGTAAAGTGTAGAGAGTCTGACAGTTAAACACTCACTGCAAAAGATACCAAATCCTGTTCAGGTTCTGAAAGCTAGTCGAAACTCTGGATTACATCCTTACGCTTAGCCAGCGGGACCTACAGAAGCAGATCTAATGCAATACTCCTTTTAAATTTTAACAGGAGTATCTAAGGTCTTAGAGAAAAGCTTTCTTGGAGCACAGCACGACAAAATCCTTTCGTTTGCAAGATCTAAGAGCACCTGCGGAAGACACGAACATACATTCAGGGTATGGCGGTGCCAGAGAACACCGCCACCAGCAGAAGCAGCCACTGCTCACCTCCTGCCTGAGCTGCTCAAAAGCGTGGTACTGACAGATATTTCTAGAACACAGTGGTTTCTCCTCGAAACTATTTTTAAGGAACAAAGATGTGTATCCATCCATTCAATACTCTCACTTCGCCCTGAGTCGCGTGCTGGGCTTGGGATTCGGTGAGGGACCAGGCACCCCTCTCTTGGTTCTGTCCGTAGGGGGCCCAGAGCTGTGACAGCTTGCATCTGGTCCAGCACCCTCCCAGGACTGGCCTGCTGTGTCTGTACTGAAATTAGCCCAAATCTCAGAGTCCTTTAAATCCCGAACATCTCAAGTCCAGCACAGGAGTATAGTACAGGCTCAGCCAAATGAACTCTTGCTTTCAATGGGCCCCAGGGGATTGCCCATCCAGGTTCTGTGTGAACACTGAGCAAGTAAGTTCCTCTTCCGCCTTTTATCCTAGTGTTCATCAGTTTCCTTTTACACTTGCCCGACACTGGCCAAGTGCCACCTAGTGACCAAATGAGGAACTGCCAGTTTAGACGGAACAGAAGCAGCGTGTGCCGCTGAATGAGTCCGTGTGTGTGTGAGTGTGTGTGTATCAACCATATATCCTAGATTTCTTTTTAAATATTTTATTTATTCATTTGACACAGAGAGAGAGAGAGCACAAACAGGGGGAGTGGCAGAGCGAGAAGCAGGCTTCCCGCTGAGCAGGGAGCCCGATGTGGGGCTCGACCCCAGGACCCTGGGATCATGACCTGAGCTGAAGGCAGATGCTTCACTGACTGAGCCACCCAGGCGCCCCGTCCTAGATTTTTTAAACCATTCTAATTTCTAATTTCACGTATTTTGTTAAACTACCCCAACAGATGCACTCAGATTTTGTTGTAGAAAATATGTTCACAATGCCTATAAGGTAGTAAGATATCTTATTTTAGTTGTAAATTATTGGGCAATTCCCAGCAGTCTATAAAAAGGACTACAGTCATTCAGAAAAATAATTAATTAACTTCAATAAAAAGTTTTTTTTAAAAAATACATAATTTGCTGGGGCGCCTGGGTGGCTCAGATGGTTAGGCGTCTGCCTTTGGCTCAGGTCATGATCCCGGGGTCCTGGGATCGAGTCCCACATCGGGCTCCTGGCTCGGCGGGGAGCTTGCTTCTCCCTCTCCCTCTGCCTCTCTCCCTGCTCATGCTCTCTCTCTCTCTCTCTCTCTCTGTATCTCTGTCTCAAATGAATAAATAAAATCTTTAAAAAAAATAAAATAAAATAAAAAATACATAATTTGCTAACATTTGCTATTAGCCTTGGGCTTGGTCATATGCATACAGCAGCCTCCATGTGGCCGCTGGGGGCTCCCTCAGTTGGCTACTCTGTCCTTTGATAATGCCTCCAACATTTGTGAGCACTTCCTTACTTTTTAGAGTCACAAGATATTCCAGGTTAATCTTATGTTTTTCTCCATCCCTGGAATTGATCGTGTCTCCAAAGAGCCCTGGATTTTTTAGAGAAGTCTACTTCATACCATTATGTACTCACTAATCTTTCACTAATGAAGACTTGATCTGTTTCTAGTTTTCACAATTACAAACAATGATGCCATGAACATTCCTTGAAAGGAAACTTAATAGGAAAAAAGGCTGAAAAATAGGGGAAAAAAAAAAAAGGGTGGGGGAGAAAAACAAATTAAAATGCACTAATTCAGTTTTCATTTAGGAAAGAAAATGCTCCAAATGCAAAAGCCCTGCTTCAAAGAGAAAGGATATTATTTTAGATAATCTATAATTAAGATAGAAAAGTACTCATTTTATACATTAGCAGATATGTAATATTTGTGCCAAAGAATCAGATAATAGTTACTATGGAAACCAACATCTGGGGTCGTATGAATAACTCATTTACAGCACTACATGAATGCTTTCTTTTATAGATTTTAGGGCTTTTATATTTAAATTTCAGTTCCTTTTTATTTAATGTCTGCTTATTTTCTCAGCTTTCTCTACTTCCCCTCTTCTCAGATGTGTAGTGTGTCCAAGACTTACCAGTGGGTATTTTTAGACTGGTGATGCTTTAGAACATTTTCTTAAATCAGTGTTAGGGGAGAACAGTTTAGTCTCGGCTTGAACGTTGTGAAATGAATACAAATTTGCCTATTTAACCAGCCCTGAGACAGACTGTATTGGGCCTGCTGTGGACCAGAACGTCAAATGAGCTATATTTACAGCAGTGAAACCTTTTTTCACTAATTTCCCATCCATTCCATTTCCCATGACTCGTGGGGAGTCAATCACCAGTGTAGAAAGACTGGTGATCACAAAGCTGATAACATGCGAGACACTCTTTTCACGTATATCAAAGATGTGAGGGAGACATTAAGAGGGTGTCACAAGATGACCTTAACACAAAGATGCTCTGTGTCCAGGTTCGGTTACCAAAGGAATCAATCCAAGAAGGCAGTGTATTTATAGTCTGTTAACTCCTCTGCAAGGTTCCCTGGCAGGAAGCACACAGGACCAATGTCATGGCTATGTGACATCACATCTGATGTTGACCTTTTCCAAAATATTTAAACCCTAGGATGAGATTACGCCCAGTTAACCAATTCTCTCCAATCACCCTAAAAGGTGATAAGAAAAGCATGAAAAATCCACTGCAGAGTAAAGCATCCACCATAAAATCACACAGATCTGGGTCAGTGACCATTGCTATGTACTGCTTTGGTGACAACTGAAACCTCCCCGACTTTCAGTTCCCCACTGATAGAAAGCTCTCACCAAGACACCACCCCCCCAAACAGGACCCAGATAAAGCACAACCCACTCATACTGTGCTTCTAAAATAAAAGTACCTTCCTGAAGATGAGCTGTTTTTAGCTATAAAGGATTTGCCTAACACCAGATAATTTTAAAGGGGGTTAAAAGGGAAAAAAGAAGTGCTTTTATTAAAGCAGACAGTCATCTTTTCCCTCCAGCAAGTTGGTAAATAATGACTAATGGTCAGAGAAACTACTCCTTTCAGACAAGCACTCCATTCTAGACGCCTGACTTCCGGATTTCATCTGGTCAGAAGACTCATAACCCAGCTCACAAATAAGAATCCACTTTTAAACAAGAGATTTTGAGATGCCTGACACTGAATATGCCCAGAGAGACAAGGACCGGTATTAGTCGAAAGAGGTATTTTAAAATATACCACACATATTTTTTTCTGTCCCCAAAGAAGCGTATGAATGTTCTAATGCCACCAAGTGTTAGTTTTCCAGTCATTTTTCAACAGGCCAATTACTAAGACAGGCAAGAGGAACAAAGTCTTCTTCATTCCATATTTCAAAAACAAAAAAAACCATAAGCTGGTCTTCAAGTTGAAAAACTCCAAGCTGTCCTTCTGTGCTCCCACTGAAATATACTGACTCTAATATGACATAAATAAGGTCCAAGATT
Organism: Phoca vitulina; assembly: GCF_004348235.1. NCBI lineage: Eukaryota > Metazoa > Chordata > Mammalia > Carnivora > Phocidae > Phoca > Phoca vitulina. Next base: position 11,999,604 of record NW_022589744.1, read on the forward strand.
AGTTACAAGAGTTGTCAAGTCTCCTCTCATATTCCTGGAAAGAAAATATGCTCTGGCTTGAGAAAAAAGAATAACAGTATGAAATACAGAAATAGTTAAGTTTACAAGCCAATCAATGACAGGATTCTCAGCCCTGGCAAGGTCTGGTGACTTTGCCTAGGCTATCTATTTGCAGATATATCCCTAGGAAGAAAGCCATTACTCTGAGTCAGTAACCCTATTGAGATTTTATTTTCTTCAGCTAACCATGAGATTTGTAAATCCCATATAATTAGCATACAATAAAAACCTACAGCATATGTCTTGATAACTTTAATTTCTTTTTTTTTTTTTAATTTTATTGATTTATTTGACAGAGACAGAGATAGCGAGAGCGGGAACACAAGCAGATGGAGTGGGAGAGGGAGAAGCAGGCTTCCCGCTGAGCAGGGAGCCCGATGCGGGGCTCGATCCCAGGACCCTGGGATCATGACCTGGGCCGAAGCAGACGCCTAACGACTGAGCCACCCAGGTGCCCCAATAACTTTAATTTCTAAGTTATTAATATTATGATCTGTATTCTGCAGCTACTTTAACAAGGCGACATTCGCTCCACTTTGTCCTGCTAAACTTCCAAAAGTTTTGAGAGCTCGGATTATTCTTCAGTCACCCTTTAACAGCAGTGAATACCTAAGGTTATATAACCCAACTGCACTACTTTATCTGGCTCCTTTGAAAGCCTAAGCTCATTGAAGTATGCTACACAGTGAAACCTAGCAGCTAGAACTATAACCTTTATAGGTTGAATATAAATGGTGAATCTCAGAGACAAAATGCACATATTACAATATGCCAGGTGCAGAGTCCAACTCCAAGGTCGATTTTTGTCACTGGCTTCCCTGTCCTTCTGTGTTCCATCCCCATCCCTCCCTTGGCCTCCTCCTTGAGACCTCCGCATCTCTCCATGTCCGTCACCTGTCACCTCTCAGCCCATTCTTGCAAATCTCCACTTCTTTAGCCACATCATTTAACATCTCCAATTTTCCTCTTCTCAGCAACTGTGTCTCTATGGCTCTTCCTCTTTTAACTGATTTCCCGCAGGCTATTAAGACCCTGAGCTTCTGATCACCTTTTAGGGCCTGCCAGGGTGATTCCAGTTCATCAAGAATAAATAGGTGTCCTGGCATTAACCATAAGCTTTCTGAGACTAAAAATAGCCAAGTTCCAAGTTTAAACATGGTACAAAACAAAGATAGTACAATGGATAATAATTCCCCAAGAAGCAATACATGGTCACATCACCTAACATCGTTAATCTGATTCTTAGGTTTGTAATTCTTGGCCATTAATACAAAGATTCTTTAAGTGCTAGTTAATAATCTGTTAAGAAAGCATAGCTCCCTAATTAAGTGGGAAGTCAAAAGTTCAGCAAGGATTTAGTGACTGGCTTCTAACAAATAAATTATGGAAAAGGAAAGACGTATAGTGGGTAAACCTGACAGACACCACCTTGACCAAGTGATCAAGGTCACCAACGGCAGTACTAAGATGAGCTGTCATGTACCTCTGGGGTGGTGCAATCAGGGGAGCACTTACCTCCTAGTAGTCTTCCCCCAAATCTATAACCCTGGTCTAATCACAAGAAAACACCTGAAAACCAAACCAAGGGAAGTTCTACAAAATACCTAACCAGTACATCTCAGAATTGTCAATGTTATGAAAAATAAGGAAAAACCAGGAAGCTGTCACAGATTAACAGAGGTGAGGAGATGTGACAAGCAAAGGTGTGGTATCCTGGATTAGATTCGGGAACGAAAAAGAGACATGAGTGGAAAAACTAGTGTGGTCCTAATAAAGTCTGTAGTGGGTTTTTTGGGGGGGAGGGGGGATTTTGTGAAAAGAAAGCTCAGTAAAGTCTGTAGTTTTAAAAAATAGCAATGCACCTATGCTAACTTTTAGTTTGGATAAATGGACCATGGTTGTGTAAGAGGTTATTCAGCAAGAGAAATGCTAAGATGCAATGGAAATCAGAGGATCTCAAAGTAGAAGGTGTGGGTCTTGGCTCTTGTACTATTGGTCGTATAATTTCAGACGAAATTACTGTGCCTCACTAAGTCCCCACTTCCTTACCAGTAAAATATGCTTACTATTAGCTACTTCATAACTTGTGAGATTAAGGGCTCTATTAATCAAGGTCCAGTTAGGAAAACAGAAACCACACCGGTTATTTTAATAGAGAGAATTTAATATAAGGACTGGTTAAACAGGCATTAGAGAACTAAAACAGGAGAAGGGGACACTGAGCTGACAGCGAGTGACCTCAGGAAGCAGCTCCCCTCCCCTTTGGGCTGAGGGAACAGAGGGGAGAGGTGGGGGTTATCAGATCCCAGAGGCCTGCTGAACCTGGGACTCAGAATTTCTCTTCTTCTTCTTGAGTATAGTTGATAGAAAGAAACTGAAGATGACACAGACAAACCGGAAGACAAATATTCCATGCTCACGGATTGGAAGAATTAATATTGTTACAATGTCCATATTACCCAAAGCAATCTACAGATTCGGTACAGTCCCTATTGGACTTCCAAGGTGGGCCCTTCTCCTCCTCCAGTCCTTCCAGCACCCCGTGTTGGCGAAGCCTGGCAGGGAGCAGTGGGTGATGGAGAAATGTGACCCCTGGGCCCCAGCCCCAGCATCTGGGGAGGTTAGAGGCCAGGAGACAATGGCTTAGCTATTATTTGTGAAATAACTTTGTAGACCGTCACCTCTGCCCACTGGTACTTATTACTATCACTACTTCTGTGAAGTGCTCAGGCCAACCAGATGCTCTCCTCTTTCCTTTTTTTTTTAAGATTTTATTTATTTATTTGACAGAGAGAGACACAGTGAGAGAGAGCACAAGCAGGGGGAGTGGGAGAGGGAGAAGCGGGCTTCCCGCTGAGCAGGGAGCCTGATGCGGGGGGCTCGATCCCAGGACCCTGGGATCATGACCTGAGCTGAGGGCAGATGCTTAATGACTAAACCACCCAGGCGCCCCTCTCCTCTTTCTTTTAAACATATTTTAAGGTATGGGTTAACTGAGGACATACACTTGTGTTTCCAGCATTTAAAATATTAATAAATAGAAAAATGGCTAGGGACTACATTCTCTTCTTTTATTATAGCAACCTTTACTGCAAAGCTCATTTATCAGTGCTGCCTTCTAAAGATTGACTTCTGTAATAATCGGGGCTGCTATTTTACCTGATGGGTCTGGCAAGACCACTTTAGAGATTACAATAAGTGTGCTTCTTGGGGATGCTATTCTGTACATGTAGTGAACTGTTACTGGACTCAGAAGTCTTTGACTTTTATAGAATTTGTAGAACACTTTCATTACAAATTAAGGCCACTATGCATCTCTTTAAAAGCTGAAAAAATTGGGGCGCCTGGGTGGCTCGGTCGTTAAGCATCTGCCTTCAGCTCAGGTCATGATCCCAGGGTCCTGGGATCAAGCCCCGCATCGGGCTCCCTGCTCCGCGGGAAGCCTGCTTCTCCCTCTCCCACTCCCCCTGCTTGTGCTCCCTCTCTCGCTGTCTGTCAAATAAATAATTTAAAAAAATAAAAAAATAAAAAAAATAAAAGCTGAAAAAATTAACCAAATTTTTCTTTGAAATGCAACAGCAATAAGCATAGTTTCCCGTAAGGTGGCGTGTCCAATGACAACAGGAAACAGAGGTGAGAGTGTGTACATTTAGCTTCAGTATGTTTCAAAGAAATTTCGAGGAAATTCCTACAACACAGATGCTTTAGTTTCACTGCTGAATACCACTCAGATCTTTGTGTTCTGGTTTGTTAAGAAACAGCATTAACCAACAAACCGCAAGTTCAAGTGTTTTAGTGGCACTTTCCGAGTCAGCAAAACTTATGTCATAAAGTTCCTTTCTCAGAGCTTCTGTGAAACTGAACAACTCGTGTATCACGTCCTCCCCATGTGTGTGTATGTCTGTTCTTCCTGCGAGATTATAAACTTGAGGGAAAAATCCATGTTAGAGTTGTCTTTGTATCACCCAGAGTGATTAGACCAGAACATGGAGAAGATAGAAATAGGTACGAATACATGAATAAGATCTTCAGAAGAGTATAGCATGTGCCCATGATGACTCTCAGGATTCTGAATATTTGCCCCTCAGGCTAAACGGCCGGCTGGCACAAAGAGTGTTCTTTACAAAGTAACTGGAAAACACACACTGCCAAGTGTTTTTTTAATAAAGGGTTTGTGCAACAACATTTATTAAGTTTAACTAGGAGCTAAGACCCTCTGGTCCTGCCAGTGAACTGCATGCGGGAGCAGAAAATGAAAATAAGACTATTTAAGGGGCGCCTGGGTGGCTCAGTCATTAGGCGTCTGCCTTCAGCTCGGGTCATGATCCCAGGGTCCTGGGATCGAGCCCCGCATCGGGCTCCCTGCTCTGCGGGAGGCCTGCTTCTCCCTCTCCCACTCCCCCTGCTTGTGTTCCCTTATCGCTGTGTCTCTCTCTGTCAAATAAATAAAATCTTTAAAAAAAAAGAAAAGAAAAGAAGACTATTTAATAAAGTGATGGCAACACCAGGAGCTAGTAGACCCAGTTTCAGGCCTCGATTCTTGCTCTTACTGATAAGTGAGACTTCAGGTGAGTAATTTATTGTTTCTGGGCATCAGTCTCCTCATCTGTAAAATGGGATTTACAGCCCTCGTCTATCTCCTAGGGTAATTAAAATCAAATAAGAAATGTTTTAAAGATCATACAGTGCTATGAAAATATTGTTGATCGTTAGTGATCATTCGTGATTATCATTAGTGATAATACTATCTTCTTTTTTTAAAAAAATATTTTATTTATTTATGAGAGAGAGAGACAGAGTAGGGGGAGGAGCAGAGGGAGTGGGACAAGCATATTCCATGCTGAGTGCCGAGCTCAATGTGGGGCTCGATCTCACGACCCTGAGATCATAACCTGAGCTGAAACCGAATCAGATGCTCAACCGACTGAGCCAACCAGGCGCCCCGATGATACCATCTTCTTTAAAGAATTCTTTAAATTCTTTAATACAGCTGTGAATGCAGGCATACCTCAGAGACGCTGTGGGTTCGGGTCCAGACCCCTGCAATAAAGTGAGTCAAATGGATGTTTCGGTTTCCCAGTGCTTATAAAAGTTATGTTCATACTATGCTGTAGTCTATTAAGTGTGTAATAGCATTATGTGTAAAAAAAATGATGTAGATGCCTTAATGTAAAAATATTTTATTGCTGGGGCGCCTGGGTGGCTCAGTTGGTTCCGTGTCTGACTTTGGCTCAGGTCGTGAACTCAGGGTCCTGGGATCAAGCCCCGCTTTGGGATCCACTCAGCAGGGAGTCTGCTTCTCCCTCTCCCTCTGCTGCTCCCCCTGCTTGTGCTCTCTCTGGCTCTCTCTCTCGAATAAATAAAATCTTTAAAAATATATATATTTTATTGCTAAAATGCTAACCACCATCTGAACTTTCAGCGAGTCAGTCATCATCACTTATCCCAGATCACCATAACAAATACGATAATGACAAAGTTTGAAATATTGTAAGAATTACCAAAATGCAACATGAGACATGAAGCGAACAAATTCTGTTGGGCTTGCTCAATGCAGGATCACCACAAACCTTCAATTTGTAAAACACTCAACATCTGCGAAGCACAAGAAAGTGAAGCGCCATGAAACAAGGTATGCCTGTACTTAGGAAAATGAACGTATGAATGAAATATCAGCAATTAGATAAATATCTCTTATCTATGAATCCTAAAGCACTTGGAGTAAATAGCATTAGGATGTATCTATCTCACTTTGTTGTGACCCAGGAGAATTACTGCAAATCTGCCACATGCTCTATTAGAATTTAACCTCTCAGGAACAGCGGGCTATCGGGGGGACATATAAAGTCCTACCACGGTGACCGGAAGGCTCGTTGAGGTTCTCAGCTCATGACTGGAAGGCAGTGGGAGGTAAGCAAGGTTGTGGCCCTGGCAGTCTAACAAACAGGACTTCTGCAGCATGACCCAAAACAACCACGAGCCACCGAAGAAAACCAAGCACAGGTCTGAGACGACCAGCTTCTGTCCTGCAGGGAGGCATACGTACCCGCTTCTGGGGAGCTGGGATTAAGGACTGAGGCCGAGGGCTGCCGATACAAAGGTCAGGCTGCCCTGCACCCCTCCCAGCACCCCGTGTACCCCCAGCTCTGCACCTCTCTCAGTGGTGTCCGCACATGGACAGGGGCCCCCTGAGCTATGTAGACAGCTGGCCTCAGAGAGAGCACTGGCATGTCTATGAACCACTCCTCCTTCCTTTCTTTCTTTTTAAAGATTTTATTTTTATTATTTATTTGAGAGAGAGAGAGTGAGAGTGGGGTGAGGGGCAGAGGGAGAAGCAGACTGCCCCCTGAGCAGGGAGCCCGATGCGGGACTTGATCCCGGGACTCCGGGATCATGACCTGAGCCAAAGGCAGACGCTTCACCGACTGAGTCCCCCAGGCGCCCACCTACTCCTCCTTTCTAAGACATACTCTTTTTTTTTAAGTCACGTTTATTGAGATCTAATTTTCATCAAAAGTAAAATTCACCCTTTTTAGTGTACACGGTTCTTTGAATTTTGACAAACACATACAACTATGTAACCACCATCATAATCAAGATACAGAACACTTCCATCGCCCCCAAATGTTCCTTCATGTCCTTCTGTAGGCAACCCCTCCCTGCACCCCAGTCCCTGGCAACCACTGATCTGTTTTCTATCCCTATAGTTTTGCCCTTTCCAGAATGACAAGACACATTCTTTACAATGCTTACATAAAATACCCAAAGGCCTCTTTCAGCTCGCACATAACACCGTGTGCTCCGTTGCCACACGGGCCTCTCGTGCATGTTAGGAAGAGGGGAGAAGCCAGGACTTGAGGGGTACGAAGGGCAACGAAATTCACTGCAGCTTGAGATGCCTATACACCCTCTCCCGAAAGCAGGACACATCCTGGTGAGATGGGGAGCAGCTCTTTAAAGTCCAAAAAAAAAACCCTGTTTTAAAGTGTCTCTGTATAAACATCCTAGTTTCCTCTTCCATGATGGTACAGCACTGGACAGAACTACATTTCCTTTCAGTTTAGATGAACTTCTGGTGTTAAAGGAAAACATGAATTACTGTAGCTGGGACTGAATATAGATGAACAAGAAAATTCTGTTAAAAGCTAAAAAGCTTGGGCGCCTGGGTGGTTCAGTCGTTAAGTGTCTGCCTTTGGCTCAGGTCATGATCTCAGGGTCCTGGGATCGAGTCCCGAGTCGGGCTCCCTGCTCGGCAGGAAGCCTGCTTCTCCCTCTCCCACTCCCCCTGCTTGTGTTCCTGCTCTCGCTATGCTTCTCTCTGTCAAATAAATAAATAAAATCTTTAAAAAAAAAAAAAAAGCTAAAAAGCTTGAGTTTCAATAGGATGTTCTTCCTGTCAGATCTGGCTTGAGTTACTCGGGCCTCAAAATACTGAAGTTTTACTGAATTCTGCAGGAAGCACTCAAGAGCTGTGCTGGGCTTGGGTTAGGGTTAGGGTTCTCTACCATGTGACCTGAGAGAGCTGTTAGCTAAGACTACAAACCTACTGCAATACATAAATATGTCTGATCAACATGCTGTATGTCAATTATATCTCAATAAAAATACATAAATTCAAAGAAAAAGAGAGAGTGAAAGGCAAGCAGAGAGTGGGAAAAGACATTTGCAATATACTTATCTGAGAAAGGACTCCTATTTTCTTAGTATTTCCTTACCAAGAAAGAAAAAGCAGATTAGCTAATAGAAAAACCAAACAAGTTAATAGAAAAGATTTGAACTGGTGCTTCACAGAAGAGGAAAACGAATGGCCAATAAACTTATGTAAGGGTGCTCAACCTCATGAATCATCAGGAAAATGAAAATCCTACACACCCACCAGGATGAAAAAGGTGGAAAATACTAGGTGGTGGGGACTCTAAACCAAACTGGTTGGAGGAAAATTGGTGCAATTGCGTTGGAAAACTGCTCAGCAGTATCTACAAGAGCATGCTCCCGTGCCAAGGCAATGCCAGTCCAGGTACAGGCAGAAGACACATGCATCCATACGCGCCTTGAGATACACACAACAGGATGGTCAGAGCAGCACTCTTTGTCATAGCCCCACACAACAGAATGCCAAATGCTATAAACCATCGTGTGGATGAACTGTGGGCACTCACACACGGAGCACATGCACAAGGAGAATAAACAATCACTCTACGCAATGAAATAAGCAAATCTCACAACCGTTCTGCGTGAAAGGAACCAGACATAAATGGGCCCGTCTGTATGGTTCCACTTATATAAAGATCAAATCAGGAGAGAAGACAGGATAGCGGTTACCCTGAGTTAGGGGTGGTGATAGGAAGAGGGATCAGGGGAGCTTCTGTGGGACTGGCCGTGTTCTAGTTCTTGATCTGGACACTGGTCATAGAGGTGTGTTTGCTTTGTGAAAATCAAGCGTACATGTAGGATTTGTTACCTTTTGGTGTATCTGTTGTACTTCAATAAATATCACTTTTAAAAAGGACAAGCCAGGGCATCTGGGTGGCTCAGTCGTTAAGCATCTGCCTTCGGCTCGGGTCATGATCCCAGGGTCCTGGGATCGAGTCCCATGTCTGGCTCCCTGCTCAGCGGGAAGCCTGCTTCTCCCTCTCCCACTCCCCCTGCTTGTGTTCCCTCTCTTGCTCTGTCTCTCTCTGTCAAATAAATAAATAAAGTCTTTAAAAAAAAAAAAAGCAAGGCGAGAAAAAAAGCAAGAGCGGATGTAAGAATGAGTTGCGCAGTGATGCTCTCGCACCCTGCCTCCACCCCCTCACTGTGTTCCCGTTCTCCAGCTGCTGAGAATGTTGGCAACAAACAGCCCATTGCTGCTTCTTCTCCAGCAATTAGGAACCAGAGCCTCCTGGCCCAAGAAAGTACCCCTGATCTCCCCTTCATCATAGCACCCCGGGGCCGTCAGTGGCCAGTGAGACATGGGCAAGGGCGTACAAAAGGCCAGGCCCCTTGCCTCAAGACAGGACGACTCTGCAGTACAAGTTGTACTCCAAAGCTTCCCCGAGGGACCAGGCAGAAGCGAGTCTCTGCCGAGACCACATCGTTCACTTCTGCTCCCCTGCCCCATCTGGCTTCTGCTATCCACATTCCCAGGAGAGCCTTCCTTCAATAAATAGCTCTCACAAAGATCTCCATCTCAGGTTTGTTTCTAGAGAAGCTGCTATCAGCAGCTGCCTAAGGAAGTGGACTGTGCAGGTGGAATCTGGGGGTAGGTTACCCACCAGCCAGATGGCAGTGAGGACCCACCCGCCCAGATGGTCCCTGGCGTGCTGCGGTGGTGCGACACAGGCAGGGGATGCACTGGCTGGTCCACGGTCTCTGGTACAGGAAGTACAAGAGAAATGGATTTAATAAAACCGGAGAAGTGGGCAGCGGCTATTAAGAGCCATCCGTTCATCGAAAAGGGAAAAAGCCAGGCTCGGATACAGCGGTCAACAATTTAAGGCCGAGTGTGACAGTCAGCCAGCCTCCCCTGGCAAATTTTAGACAGTCATCTCCTACAGGCACGGGACCTAATTTTAAGGAATGGCCGAACCAAAAAGAAGGCTGAGCTCTCAGTCCAGGTTAAGTCTAGGAAGTCAAAGTCGGGGCCCCGGTGGGGAAAGAGTGGACTCTAAGGCTTAAGAAGGGGATGTCTATGTACATTCACCTGAGAACCGTGAACCCCAGATTCCCTGGACCTGCAAAGTGGCCGGCTTCTTCTCCCTGGAAGATAGGGGAATCGCCCTTGCTTGAAGATGACACAGCGGTCTCAGACAAGACAAGACAGTGCTTGCCCTACAAAGGCGCTGCCCCATCCTCCCTCCAGGCCATAGGCCATAATTAGGGTCAAATCTGAGTATTACTCACCTGGGGCCTGCAGGCCTGCTAAGAGAAGGGGGGGTTATTATGCCAAAGATATGCAGGCCCAGGCTAATACAGGCACAGGTCGGAACAGAGTATGTGGGAGTGGTCTGAGGGTGCTGGATCAAGGGGTGTGGAGTATAAAGCTGGATGAGGGAGAGCCTGCTGGTGTGGGGACATATTCTCGTGATACAGAATTAACACCGTGGCAAGGGCCCGGGTCTAACCTGGGCTGGGGAAGGTGGCCTCATGGGAACTCAGAAAAGCAACGGACCACACTAATGGATTCCAGAACCTGCCACAGCAGTTGTTGGAAGAAAAGATCAAAAGGCGTAAAGGAGTCGGCAGGCTAGGATGGGTCTGCCGCATAGAAGAGGAAAACCCACTAGCTGGCCATGTCCTTTGGGGGGCCTCGAAGACAGTTACCAAAGCCAAGACTCTGTTGCTTATATTGGTTACCAACGTAAATCCTGCCTCAGGAATCAGGGCCATCCTCTTCACTCCCACTGCAACCTGAGAACAGACTTCCATTGAATCTCCTGTGGACATCTGGTGCCCCTTTACCTGTCCTCACGACCCTCTAATTCATCCTCTATACTGTCGTCTGAGTGATCTTTCAAAATGTGTACTCTAGGACTCCCAGTTTAAAACCCACTAGTGGTTCCCCATGCTTACAGGAGAAAGGTCCGAAGCCTGCAGGAAGGCAGACAAGGCCCCTCCCTCTAGGCCCGGCTCCACAGCCCTCTGGATGCTAAGCTTTTGTTAGATGGAATCATCCGGAGCACACGGCCCTCATCTTGTTTAGATGCCTGCGTACCTTTGCTCCTCAGCCCCTCCTCCAAGATGTTCTCGTTTCCTGGCTGTTGGAGAAGTTTCTTAGTTCAGGGACGCACTTTATCTGCCTTTGTTTCTCTAGTGTTTAACGTTAGCCTGGAATATCACAGGTGTTCAATAAAATGGTAACTGAGGGGCACCTGGGTGGCACAGTCAGCTGGGCATCAGACCCTTGATTTCCGCTCAGGTCCTGATCTCAGGATCATGAGATTGAGCCCCACGTCGGGCTCTGTGCTCAGCGTGGAGTCTGCTTGGGATTCTCTCTCCCTCTCCCTCTGCCCCTTCTGCTCATGCTCTCTCTAAAAATAAATAAATTTTTAAATTTTTTTTTAAGATTTTATTTATTTATTTGAAAGAGAGAGAGAGACAGAGAGAGAGGGAACACAAGCAGGGGGAGTGGGAGAGGGAGAAGCAGGCTCTCCGCCGAGCAGGGAGCCCAATGCAGGGCTCGATCCCAGGACCCCGGGACCAGGACCTGAGCCAAAGGCAGACGCTTAATGACTGAGCCACCCAGGTGCTCCAAAATAAATAAATTTTTTTTAAAAAATTGTAAATGAGTGAAAGAATGATTGAGTCAATCAATGAACGATTTGTGTAATGGGGAAGGGAAAAAGATCCACAGTGGGCATGGCCTAATGATTAGTAAAGAAAACCATCTATGTAGCCAGCAGATGCCAAATTAAAGGTAAGAACGGAAAAGTAACTATTTCCTCCTTCTCCTCCTCTACTTCCTTCTCCCTTTTATAATTCTTTTCTTTTATAATCCAAACTGATTTTGAAATTCTTATACAGAGAAAGTAACCCACTAGAGGCCAACAGCTACTAAAAACTCCTCTTCCTCATTCATCCCCAGCAAAGCTTCTTCTCCAGAGAATTTCTCTCCTCTCTGTCATCACTTCAGGTTACACTGCAACCCCTTTCTAAAGCCTTTTTAAAAAAGATTTTATTTTATTTATTTTAGATTTTATTTATTTAGTTTTTAAAAGATTTTATTTATTTATTTGTCCGAGAGAGAACGTGTGCGTGCATGCGCGTGGCAAAAGCGGGGGGAGGGGCAGGCAGAGGGAGAGGGAGAAGCAGGCTCCCCGCTGAGCAGGGAGCCCGATGCGGGGCTCGATCCCAGGACCCTGGGATCATGACCTGAGATGAAGGCAGACGCTTAACTGACTGAGCCACCCAGGCGCCCCTGTTTATTTATTTTGGAGAGAGAGAGGGAGAGGAAGAGAGAGAATCTCAAGCAGATTCCACACTCAGTGCAGAGTCCGACGCAGAGCTCAGCCATATAACCCTGAGATCACCACCTGAGCCGAAATCAAGAGTCGGATGCTTACCCAACTGAGCAACCTAGGTGCCCCCTTTCTATAGCTTCTATCCATATAACTATACCCTGAAGTTTACACACCAGAGAGAAAACCATGATCCCCATCTTACATCTCAAAGCGAGGCAGTAGATCTAATATGGAACGCCCTATTTCACTAGATGCAGCATATTTAGCTAAAGGAAGGAGCAAACTTAGTTGACGCTTTTTGCATTAAAAAAAGAAATCTAAGCAGTAGTTTCAAACTATCTTCCCCAAGATACTTATTAACGACAAAGAGAAAGATGGTAACTCTACCATGCAGAAACCCATGGTGAATTATATCTCCATAAAGCTGTTATTTAACAAAGTAACACAGATGCAATCAGGGTCAGGCACGGGAGAACCTCGGAGGTGCTGCCAGTGTTCCACTTCTTGGTCTGGGTGGCGGGTACAGGCTGTTTACGGTTTCTTTAAACTGTAGATACATGGTTCATATACTCACATATAAATATTTCACAATCCACAATAAAAAAGTGAGAAGAAAAACAACAGAAAGTAAGTTAAGAGGCACCTGGGTGGCTCAGTCGTTAAGTGTCTGCCTTCGGCTCAGGTCATGATCCCAGGGTCCTGGGATCGAGCCCCACATCGGGCTCCCTGCTCGGCGGGAAGCCTGCTTCTCCCTCTCCCAGTCCCCCTGCTTGTGTTCCCTCTCTCGCTGCGTCTCTGTCAAATAAATAAATAAAATCTTTTAAAAAATTTGAGAGAGAACAAAAGTGAGAGAGATCACAGAGGGAGAAGGAGAAGCAGACTCACTGCTGAGTGGAGAGCCCAGCTTGGGGCTTGATCCCAGGACCCCAAGATCATGACCTGAACCGAAGGCACACGCTTCACTGAGCTACCCAGGCACCTCGAATTGAATGTTTCTAAAGGCAAATCATTGCATATTGCCACCAACGGGATGCAGCTACCTGGCTCCAGTCCTCACCATGCCTATTCTGATCTTTTTGTTATTCTCCACAAGCCCCCAACCCCACTCAGCAGGCCCACCCTTCCTGCAGTTCACTAAACAATTAAGCCATTATTTTATGAATTTCCTTAACTTTCCTATTCCATGTATTTTCCTAGAACTGTCTCCTCCCCTGCTCAGCAGTAAGTAGTCCCTTTTCCTATTTTTACAGAAAATTTAAATGCTTCTGTTTTAAAAATAAAAATGTGTTCATTAGGAAAAATTCAAATTCAAATACGTATTCATATAGAAGAATACAAAGTCAGAAGTACCTCCCCTCACTGATGTACCCCAATAGTTACCACTGTGACAGGGTAAAATGCATTGTTCTCGGACGTATTTTATGTACCTACAAATATAAATACACAAACATACGTATATTGTGACACACTGTTATTTTGATCAGAAATGGAATCAGATTCCACATTATACATAACAACTTGCTTTTTTCAGCAAACCATGTGGTCATGGACATATTTTCATCTCAGTGGGTACAAATCTATTTTATTTTTGGCTGAATACCAGTTTTTAGTGTAGACACACTATAATTTATTTAACAATTCCTGCCTGATGCGTGCAAAGCCCACGTCTGGTGTCAAAAGTGAATCAGTGTTGTAGCAGAATATAAAGGAGGGTGTTTCTCCTTTATACAGAGATTCAGAGAAATGAAATCGCTTGACTTTTCTTTTTTAAGATTTTTATTTATTTATTTAACAGAGATAGAGAGAGAGCATAAGTAGGCAGAGCGGCAGACAGAGGGAGAGGGAGAAGCAGGCTCTCCGCCTAGCAGGGAGCCCGATGTGGGGCTCGATCCCAGGACCCTGAGATCATGACCTAAGCTGAAGGCAGCCGCTTAACCAACTGAGCCACCCGGGCGCCCCATGAAGTCGCTTGACTTAAAGGGTCTGCATAACTAAAAATATAAATACTGCCAAACTAAATGCTAAACATAGTTGTAGTACAATTTATAAAGGAAGAAAGATGATAGCATGCAAAAGACAAATAACTCAATCTACAAGGCATACCCACATACCCACAGAAAAGAGGCATGTTCTTGCCACGGGCTCTTGTATGTCCTGCTAAAAATTCATATGTTGAAGGCCTAACCCCCAATGGGACTGTATTTGGAGATGAGGCTTTGGGGAAGTAATTCGGGTTAGATGAGGTCATAATGGTGGGTCTCTCAAGATGGGATTAGTGCCCTTAAAAGGAGATGAAGAGGGAGAGAGTACTCTCTTTCCAGCATGTGAGAAGGTCAATTGCAAGAAGGCCCTCACCAGAACTAAATCTGCCAGCACCTTGATCTCGGCCTTCCCAGCCTCCAGAACCTGAGCATGAATACCTGTTGTTCAGGCCCCTAGTTTACGGTGTTTTGTTTCAGCAGCCCGAGCAGTTGAACACAGGGTGCCTGTATTGTGACTGACCCGTCTGAGGACACTGGGGCCTGGGCACAAACCAAACTGCAGATAAAACCCACACACAGCATCCAGTCTAAGTGTTAGCTGTCCCACAGAGGTTGCTCCTCATGTCCCTAACTACTCCCTGCCTTCAAGTCATACTGCCCACAATTCTTGAACCTGCACCATCTTTATTTTTAATGCCACTATTCTGGCTCAGGCACTTTGTATCTTCTTCCTTAACTAAAACAAACCACTACCCAACTGGTCCCTCATCTTCTGTCTTTCCAATTCACTCTCTACACCATGAGGTGATTTAAAGAATTAACTTTCTAGGAGCTCCTGGGTGGCTCAGTCGTTAAGCGTCTGCCTTCGGCTCAGGTCATGATCCCAGGGTCCTGGAATCGAGCCCCACATCGGGCTCCCTGCTCAGCGGGAAGCCTGCTTCTCCCTCTCCCACTCCCCCTGCTTGTGTTCCCTCTCTCACTGTGTCTCTCTCTGATAAATAAATAAATAAAATCTTAAAAAAAAAAAAAGAATTAACTTTCTGAAAGGTCAATCAAATCATAATAGCTGTCATTCTTTGAATTCTTAAAATGTATCTGCAAGATAGGTATTTTTATAGACGGGAAAACTGAGGCTCACTCATGGCCGATACCTGAAACAGCATCACCATGAAGCCGGTCAGTGACAAAGCAACTCATGAGTATGACCTTCTTTGCTGCCTTACAGAGAAAGGCATAAACTTCTCAGTACAATCCTCATGACCCTTCAAACATGGGCCCAGTTTGTCTTTCCAACCTCACCTCTCGCCAACATCCCTCAAAATCCAATCCTTACAGCCCACTCACCATTCTGGAAACCCAACAGGCACGTCTGCATCTTAGTTGCTTCCTTACATTGCTTGTTAATTCTGCCTTGATGACCTTCCCAATATCCACTTGGGAAATCCTGCTCATCCTGCCCAGTCCAAGGAGTCATCTCTCAGAGCCAGTGTCCTGGGTAGAAGGCATCCTCACTCCTCTCTGCTCTCAGAGCACTCTGGCCCTGTCTCTCATACAGTCACATAGAACTTACCAGAACATGTCACAGTCAGGGGCAATCTGCCCCATCATACTGGGAGTGCCTCAGGGCAGGGGCCAAGTCTTTTTCATCTTTGCACTCCCGGTTGTTAGCACAGCATATGATTTGCAAATACTTATTGAACGAATGAATGGCACCATGACTGACACAAAGCTCCACATGTGTAAAACTCTACTGCACAAATGGATATACTGTCAAGTTCCTTTAAATAACTTGCTCTCAGGGCGCCTTGGTGGCTCAGTCCGTGAAGTGTCTGCCTTCAGCTCAGGTCATGATCTCCAGGTCCTGGAATCGAGCCCTGTATTGGGATCTCCACTCAGCGGGGAGCCTGCTTCTCCCTCTCCCTCTGTGATCTCTCTCACTTTCGTTCTCTCTCAAATAAATAAAAAATATAATAAAATACCCTGCTCTTCCTGCACACATGTGAATAAAGGGGCTCAATTTAGAGAGACTTGATTGGGTGTATCTCTATTAGGGGGAGAAGAAAGGCCCACCTGTGTGCACCTTGGTTCTTAAGGCCAGCTGTGCAGCCCTGGCTGCAGGGAGCATGAGGAGAAAAAGCCGTCCCCAGCGGCCCAGGGACAGAACACACAAGATGATGTGGAGTATCAGGGGCTTGACCAAAACTCAACTACTTTCCTCAAAGGTGAGAGGATATATTTGGACGCAGGTATCATTTGATTCTCTGTCAATCCTCAGTTCACTGAGCCTCTAAATAACTTAGAGTTTTCGCAGTAATTTACCTTGACAAAAGAAGACCTAGCTCAGTAAAGGAGCAAAAAATCAGCACCGGCTCTTCCCCACCTAGGAAGGGGAAGGATGGTCTTTATTTAACATTTTATAACTGTGATGCACAAACACAGGGATCTTAGCTCCTCTAGATGCAGGGATCAGAGCAGAAAGACCTTCAGAAGCCCTGTTCACTACTTAAGACAGTTACTTAAAAGCCAGTGAATATTCTCTCCACCGAAAACTCTCAGTAGCTGCATAAATAACCGACCTGAGGGGATAGCACTGTAGCCACCATTGCTCTGGGCTTCTTTTTATCCAGCAATTCCAAGGCATTTTTCAAGCATCACATTCCTATAATGTCAGAACTCTCCCCACTTACACTGGGTAATTCGAGAGCCTTAGCAATAGATCTGCCAGGGTTGCAAAGGGTTTAATGGTAAGATGTAAACAAAACCTGAAATCTTGATTCTAGCCTCTCTTCCACCATCCTTCTAGGTATATGCACACTCTCGTTCTTTAAATCTGACCCTTAGGACTTGATACTAAATTTGGCTTTGACGGATTATTATAAGTTTAGATCAGCAGGGCTCCGGTACAAACTATAGGCCGAGTGATACGTTTGCAGGAGATACTTTTAAGTCTGATCAGTCAGAAATGACAGGAAAGACCACAAGTCCCACAAGCCAAGAAGTCTATGGTATTTATTTTTATATAACAATTTATTTCAACATCTTCCTCTCCCCATCTTCATACTCTCTGGAAGGAGGAGCTGCTTGATGCCTTTAAAAGGCTGTTTTCTCTCTTCTGCAACCGGATGCCCAGTTATTGACCCCAGGGACATGTTTCTAGAGAGTAGAAGTCCATTCCTCAGAAATCAAGCTACAAGTCCATCCCCAATCTCTGGGCCGTCCCCTAATCAGGTGTGATGTGCAGTAACAGCAAAACGCAGAGGTCACAGCGGCAGATGGAATTACACACCACATCGCAGCTCTCCCAAGAGATACTCCAAGAGATCATGTCCCTGCCACTAGGTCTACTTTTAGATCTCTCTCCGCATCTCACAATTTGCACTTGATGACCTACTCGGACAGACTCACCGACATGATGTGGGCAGAGATCCTGAGCACACACGCCCTGACGAGCAGCAACAACAGAGTGCTTCAGCCTCTAGAGCTGGACTGCTAGGTTCAAATCCTGATTCAATCACTTACAGGCTTGCTGATCCTTGCTTAAATTCCTGGTGCCCATGTTCCTCATCTGTCCAATAAGGACCTTCCTCATCAGGGTGTGAGGACAAAATGAGAGGACACAGATGAAGAGCTTAGAACAACCAGGCCTTGCAAACAGGAAGTGTCCAGTAAATGTTCGCTGTTACCACTATGGAATAACGTGTGGGGAAAGAAAAGGGAATGTGCCGCGTTCATTCTGTATACTACAGTTCCCGCTGCCCATCTGAAGTTACTCTGATTTGCTGTCTTTTGGAAACATTTGCTTGGTACAGCATCAAACATATTTAATGATGACTACATAGAAACAACAACAAAAAGTCCAGTGTTGACACTCCTTGGGAAAAAGTCTCAAGTGTAAGGTCAAAGCTGCTCAGGGCTTCGGGAGGAGCTCAGTCCCTCACGGGTTCACAGAGAAGTGTCAACGAGGCAACTGAATTGGGAAGGTGTGCCAGCCAGCAGAAAGCTCCAAATGACCCCAGGGAAGCATTTATTTGTTTTTAAATAATCTCTATGGCCTGAAAAGTTCAAAATTAAAAACAAAAAAACCCCTATTCTGACACCAGAGGGAAGGAAATAGAAAGGGAGTAACCGATGCAAATGGCAAGTCCCCATAAGAAGAAAGGGCCGTTTTCCAAGCACGAGCTGACTCCCGCGGAGGGAGGCAAAATTCTTACTGGCTCTTTCAAAAAAGGAAGATCCCTCTACTCTAATTGCTAAGGCAGAGTAACAAAATCAAAGAGCAGACATTTGGGGCGCCTGGGTGGCTCAGTTGTTAAGTGTCTGCCTTCGGCTCAGGTCATGATCCCAGGGTCCTGGGATCAAACCCCGCATCGGGCTCCCTGCTCCGCAGAGAGCCTGCTTCTCTCTCTCCCACTCCCCCTGCTTGTGTTCCCTCTCTCGCTGTGTCTCTCTCTGTCAAATAAATAAATAAAACCTTTAAAAAAAAAAAAAGAGCAGACATTGGATGAGCATTAGTTGGCAGGACTAAACGTGAAGCAGAAAGGATGGGGCATTTTGAAAGCACTCCTGGACTGTGAATGAGAGGAGGGGGTCACTCCACATACAAAAGAAGAAAACAATGGAGGGCGCCTGGGTGGCTCAGTTGGTTAAGCGACTGCCTTCGGCTCAGGTCATGATCCTGGAGTCCTGGGATCGAGTCCCACATCGGGCTCCCGGCTCAGCGGGGAGCCTGCTTCTCCCTCTGACCCTATCCCCTCTCATGCTGTTTCTCTCTCTCTCGCTCTCAAATAAATAAATAAAATCTTAAAAAAAAAAAAAAAAAAAAAAAAAAAAAAAATGGAAACATATCATTAAAAAAAAAAAAAATTTCTCCAAGTCACTTATCTGCCTAAAAATCTTCACTATTCCCCACAGCCTACAGGAACGAGTCAAAAACCTCTGGAGGTAATGGAGTCCCCCACCTACCTTTCCAATCGTGTTTTGCCATCAGGAAATGTCCACTCCCGCCAGACTGGCTTCCTTATTTGTTCCAGGGAGAAACAAACCATGCTCATTTCAGCTTTGTATCCCCAGCACCTATCACAGTGCCTGGCCCATAGCAGTTGCTTGGTAACTGTTTGCTGAGTCGACAATGGGAACGCTTTTAGGCCCATCCTCTGCACCTCTCTCCTGCAAAGCCCCTTCCCCACCCCGCTGGCGAAAACCCCGGTGTGTCCAAAGCCTCGCTCAACACCCTCCACCTCTTCTCAGCACCAGCGGCCTGCGCACGCCGTCCTCCTCTCCCACTCTCAAGCCCCACAGCATCCCATCACTTCAGACCTCTGCTGCTGTTCGGACATTTCCTGTTCCTATGTTTCGTCTGCCCCATACACTGGGAGCTTCTGGAGGAAGGTAGGAGGTGTTGAAGCAATGGGAAGCAGTGGAAGGGTTACTGATCTGCGGCCATGCAGACCTGGTTATTTGACTTTGGGAAAACTTCATGTAAACACTGAGAACAGTGCCTGGAACATAGCACGCGCTTCGCAAACGCTAGTATTGTCATTACTCGTTTCTTGGAACCTCAGGTCTCCCTCTTATAAAATGGGGTAAATAATAAATCTTCTGGGGCGCCTACCTGGATCAGTCGGCAGAGCACGTGACTTTCATTTTTTCAAGTTTTTATTTAAATCCCAGTTAGTTGGGCGCCTGGGTGGCTCAGTTGGTTGAGCGGCTGCCTTCGGCTCAGGTCATGATCCTGGAGTCCCGGGATCGAGTCCCGAATCGGGCTCGAGTCCCGAATCGGGCTCCCTGCTCAGCAGGGAATCTGCTTCTCCCTCTGACCCTCCCCCCTCTCATGTGCTCTCTCTCTCTCAAATAAATAAAATCTTAAAAAAAAAAATAAATCCCAGTTAGTTAACAGACTGTAATATTAGTTTCAGGTGTAGGATTTCGTGATTCACCACTTACATACAACACCTGGTGCTCGTCACAAGTGCCCTTCTTAATACCCGAGAACCAGACTCTTCAAGTCTCACACGTTTTTTTAAAGCTTACTTTAAAAAAAATAATAATAATGATAAATCTGTCAGGTGGTTCCTTATGAAGATTAGGAATAATGTCTGAAAAGTCTCGAGGACCTTCCTTGGCGCACAGCGGCTACTCACAAGCCATATGGCAGCCATTCTTCCGAAGCCTCAGCTGGGTGCAGAGAAGATGCTCCATAAGAGTTTATGGAATGAGGGGCGCCTGGGTGGCTCAGTCGTTAAGCGTCTGCCTTCGGCTCAGGTCATGATCCCGGGGTCCTGGGATCGAGCCCCGCATCGGGCTCCCTGCTCTGTGGGAAGCCTGCTTCTCCCTCTCCCACTGCCCCCTGCTTGTGTTCCCTCTCTCACTGTGTCTCTGTCAAATAAAATCTTTAAAAAAAAAAAAAAAAAAAAGAGTTTATGGAATGAGTTGAATGAACAGAGACATAGTCTAATATCAATTCAGATATCAAGGGAAAACTTTTCGGTCATTCATTCAACAAATCTTTAAGGGCTGGTCAGTATGTACCAGGCTTTGTTCTAGGTGCTGGGGTGCAACAGTAAAAATACCTCCTGTCCTGTGAAGTTTACATTCTAAAAGAAACGGCAGATAATAAACAGAGGGCGAGACAGAAATAAAAGCATATATGCTGTTAAGTACTATGAGGAAGGAAAAAAGCAAGGTGAGGATACGCTAGCAGAGCTGGGAGGGGGCTGTCTGTGGAGGTGGCATTTAGGCAGAGACAAGAATCCTTAGGACAGCCAGAGCATGGGAGATGTCCTCACCCTTAGGCAGACTCCAGCAGCCTTTCCACGGGTCAGCCTCTAGGGACAAGAGACCCACTGCCGGCAAAAGGGCTGTGGTCTGGCTCCCAGGGCCCCTCTCAACTCACACCAAGCTACACACACTGCTGAGCCAGTGATTACAAACTTTATAAGACTGTTTGAATTGGCCACCGAAGCCCCACCTGGAAGTAAACAGGTTATAACCATACCGTTACTGGTCTGTTCCCCAGAAAGTTCAGATCACTGTTCTCTCCAAACAGGTAACCCTCAGGGTGCGTGGAGTCAAACTTCTCTCCTCCCATAATGAAGTGGCTGGCAAAATAGCTTCCTAGACAGGGAGAGACAGAAACATCAAACAGAAACCAGTCAAACTAAACCAAGTAAAAAAGCCAACTCAAAAAAAATGTTAACCCTTCAAACAAATAATTAGCGTAACTGTTAATCCCAAGAGAACTGTCTCTCGATTTGGGACAGTGGCACAAAATAAGCAAAATCATAGCAGTGAGAACCCAAGATACCCAACGTAAAGAGATCGATTTTCCTTTTAACATTATCAATTGAATCCTTATCATGATCTGTCTATAATACCATCAGCCAAAAGACCAGAAGGCCCCTCAGTGCACATTAATGAACATATACATGTATTTTGTTCCTGTTTTTTTTCCCCTTAAACTTGAAGTGGTTACTTTCTATCCTCTGTATATTCAGGAATCTTAACTGCAGGTATCAGCCTATACACACACACACATTTCTTTGCCTCGATCTTCCTAAGCCAGCTCGTACCTACACACAGAAGTCTCAGTACCTGCCTACCACTATGTATAGACCTCTGTAACCCTTTCCAATGAAGGCTCTTCCTTTTTCATATTTGCTCCAAAATGATCGTTAACAGGAAAATACGAATGTAAATAATATAGCTGTCCTTGGCTTTACCTGCCAATCACCACACAGATTATGGAGTTTAACAGGACAGTAGTTCAGGGCTAGGATACACACACACTCATGCACACACACACACTCATGCACACACACCCTCAGTCTCAAATTCACTAACTGCGAACAGCCAGGGTTTCAGGGATGTCAGTTAGGGCAGGCGCTCCTTGCCCCACCTTGACTAGCCAGGAGGCAGGGATATTTCTAACACGATAATAACGAGAGGTGATCAGCAGTCAGGGGTCAGAATCCCCATCTGCCTCGCCCAGACAGACGAGGACTGTGCCAGGACGTGACAGCACTGGTAAGTCACCATGGGAGGCCTAGGTAATGCTGCAAATTCCGTCTGGGAATACTTTCCAACCTAGATGACTAAATGAATGCCTCTTAACCCAAATTTCTATAATCTAAATACTCCCAGGAAGGTAAGCCATCCGAAGGGAAGGACTTATGTCACAAAACGCCTTCTCAAGGCTCTCCTCACATACCCCAATTCCTGGATTAACCCAAAGAACTTCTGAAACAGTGAGAGGCTTCGTCGTCATCCATCACATGGTGAGGGTATAGATACATTTTCTAAACCAATTTCAACTTTTGTTGAAAGTTTACTGCACACTAAAAACAGTGAGATTCAGCACTTTCAGCCTGTGAAGAAGCCACAGGAAGGAAGACAGAGAAGAAAATTCTAACAGAAAAACTGAACCAAATATTCATTCTTGGGTTTTCTTCCCATGGAGCTTTAGTCTAGAAACACTTATTACACAAAGCAACGTGGATAAAATCACTCACCACAAAGTGAGGCAATTCTTTAATTAAACAACAAATAGGAAAACATTATTTGAGAGTAAAAGCAGCCGAAATCTATCACTGAGGAACTCGTGAAAGTTACCCACCAAAACTGAAAAATATAAACGGCAGCCATCTGCGGTGATACAACAGTGAGTTTCATCACTTAGAAAAGCTTAATTATCAATTATTTATGTTGAGCACTTGCAAGCCCTATTTTCCAAGTGCATAATTTATAGAGGGGGGAGGTGCCCAGTTGCCTTAAGTAGAAGCAGTCATCTCAAATAATTAAGTCATTTACTACTGAACCTTACCAAAATATATTTTCTATACATTAGAGGTTACATAGTTATTATACATTAGCTGAAATTTTAAAAGGTAAAGATTTTGGGGAGCCTGGCTGGCTCAGTTGGTAGAGAGTGTGACTCTTGATTTCCATGTCGTGAGTTTGAGCCCCACGTTGGGGATAGAAATTACTAGAATAAAATAAAATAAAAAGATTTTACATTGATGGATGGCTTGCCCAAGACATGAATAAAGACTGGAGAGAAGCAGGTTTGGTGTCTGGAGCTATACGGTTCAGTTCAGTAGGGGACATGCTGAGTTTCTAGCACGTGTGAACAGTCAGGTGAGGGATGAAGGGACAATGAAGTCCAGATAGATAATCAACTTACAGGTGGTAGTGATTGATCCCAGCAAGAGGAGAGCACTAATGGCTTGGGGGGCATAGGGTTAAAGATGGTGATAGGGTTCTACTGGAAATGGCTTTTTTTTTTTTTTTTGCCATAATATTAGAAGAGAAGAAATTATCAAGAAAGCAGTGTAAAGCTAATTGTAGTTTTGCCTTACATTAAAAATCAAGAACACAAATATACAAAGATTTAAAATTAGGGTCAATATTTGAGAGATTAAGAAAGGACTTTTCATTTCAGTAGCAGAGTTGGTGCAAAATTCCTTTAAAAAGATGATCTCCCTTGATGCACTTAAAATAAAAATACCTTATCAGTTAAAAGAAAAAATGAGCTTAAGGCAACCAAAAGCTGGCTTGTTGCTTTCTTTTGAAATGGACCCGTCTAATAACTTGCCCTAGTTAGGCTAGTGAGACAGAACAAATCCGCCATCTGCAGCCTGGATAAAGCTTTCTCTTTGCCCTAGCTGTCTAAAGGGACGAACCAGTGCAGAGTCATGTAGACCTACCATATCAGCACAGTAACACCTAACACACTCACAGTCCCTGAAAAAAACGCCTTTTGGACAGCTTGTGCACATTTTTACTTCTTAGCATGAACCATGCTCTAAAATCAGAAATGGTAGGGAAAGAGAGCTACACTACAATACTTCGCCTGTTTGCTAACACGGACATATATGACTAATGGATAAACTGCAAGTTTTTCATTATTAGCTAGCTGTAATTTCTTATTTATTTTTTTGAGAGGTAGAGGGAGGGGCCGAGGGAGAGGGTGAGAGAGAATCTTAGGCAGGCTCCACACCTAGCATGGAGCCCAATGCAGAGCTCAGTCTTACGACCCTGAGATCATGAACTGAGCCAAAATCAAGAGTCGGATGCTTAACCGACTGAGCCGCCCAGGCGCCCCAAGTTAGCTATAATTTCTTCACCAAAATTCATATTCAATTTCTTTGTGGGATTTAAGAAGACACATCTTGTGGTAATCATTTTACAAGACAGACATATATCACATCATCACGTTGTACATCTTAAACTTACACAATGTTATATGTCAATTATATATCAGGAAAGGGGAAAAAAAAGAAAACGCATCATACACAGATCTCCAAAATTATATTTAAAACATAAGGTATGAGTGGGAGGGAGAAGGGGGAGTGTGTTTAATGTGTATAGAGTTTCCGTTTTGCAAGAAGAAAAAGTTCTAGCGACCTTTTTTTTTTTAAAAAAAGATTTTATTTATTTATTTGACAGAGAGAGACACAGTGAGAGAGGGAACACAAGCAGGGGGAGAGGGAGAGGGAGAAGCAGGCTTCCCGCGGAGCAGGGAGCCCGATGTGGGGCTCGATCCCAAGACCTGGGATCATGACCTGAGCTGAAGGCAGACGCTTAACGACTGAGCCACCCAGGCACCCAAAAGTTCTAGCGATCTTAACACTACTGAACTATATGCTTAAAAATGGTAGGATAATAAATTTAATGTTACATATTTTTCACTACAATAAAAAGAAATAAAGGAAAAAAAAAAAAAGGTTTGGTCCAGAATGTCCAACACTAATCCAAGTTCAGTATTTTTTTAAAAGATTTTTATTTATTTATTTATTTGACAGAGAGAGAGACAGCGAGAGCAGGAACACAAGCAGGGGGAGTGGGAGAGGGAGAAGCAGGCTTACCCCTGAGCAGGGAGCCCGATGTGGGGCTCGATCCCAGGACCCTGGGATCATGACCTGAGCTGACGGCAGTCGCTTAACCAACTGAGCCACCCAGGTGCCCAGCAAAATTAATTTTATTTTTATTTTATTTATTTTTTAAATATATTTTATTTGTCTCAATATTGGATATCCCAATATCCCAAAATACCCAAAATATTCTATCAACATGCAATCAGTATAAAAATTATTAAGAAGCTATTTACATTCTTTTTTTTTTTTTTTTTAAAGCATGGAGTCTTCAAAATCTGGTGCATATTCTCTGCTGTTTACAGAGAATGTGGACTAGCCACATTTTAAGTGTTCTACGGCCACATGAGGCTAGTGGCTACCACAGGAGAGAGCATAGCTCCAGACACTCCTCCTCACCAACGGATTTAATCTTAATCACTTATCAATACTTTCTGACTCTACAGAAATGTCAGAGCAACTCCAAGGGAACTTGTACTAAGGACAACGTTTGAACCAAGAGTCCAAATCAATAAATTGACTTCAACTGCCCACAAAGAAAAATACAACTATTTGTTCCTCATCATGTGAACAACAACAAAATATCTCAGTTAGAATTCACTGTCTTGGGGCGCCTGGCTGGCTCAGTCGGCAGCGCATGCGACTCTTGATCTTGGGGTTGTGGGTTCAAGCCTCATGTTGGGTGTAGAGATTTCTTAAAAATAAAACCTTAAAAAAAAAATTCACTGTCTTAAATAATTTACCCAATGAATGTAAGCTATTAGGGCATATTCCTAACATCACAGTGAAATTAAATATTGCTCAATTGATCCCATAAGTTACATCTGGCCCAATGAGATATTCTGACATTTGCCACCAAACTGCTATGAAGTATAACATCACACAATGAAGGACAATTAAACCTATTTCCCATTTTTCTACAACTCTGTATGCCTTTTACAAGATATACATATATCAAATCATCACATTGTACAGATTAAACTTTATGGGTACCCTATATGTTAACAAAAATTCTAATTAAAAAAAACTTTTCTTTCAAATCTGTGAAATTACTGAAGTATGTCTGCCTATAGAAACAGACTTAGGGAAAAAAATTGTTTAGGCCTCTAAGTAATAGCAATTTATTTACTGTCATAGCACAATTGCAAATCAAAGATTTTCAACTTTTTAAGTAATGTAAATTTTTTTTTAAAA
Organism: Phoca vitulina; assembly: GCF_004348235.1. Classification (NCBI taxonomy): domain Eukaryota; kingdom Metazoa; phylum Chordata; class Mammalia; order Carnivora; family Phocidae; genus Phoca; species Phoca vitulina. The sequence continues at coordinate 12,025,650 of NW_022589744.1, forward strand.
AAAAAAAAAAAAAATGTTGAGCAGGCAAAAAATTTTGATAATTTGTGTGGATTAAATGACAAAGTAAAATGTATTTGGGATTTTAGCTGCTATCTTATGCTAAGTGGGAGTTTTTATTGCAAGATCTATAAGCAATCTTTCCTTTTTAAAAAAATTTAAATTCAGTTAATTAACATACAGTGTATTATTAGTTTCAAAGGTAGAGGTCAGTGATTCATCAGTTGTATATAACACCCAGTGCTCATTACATCACGGGACCTCCTTAATGCCCATCACCCAGTTACTCCATCCTCCACCAGCAACCCTGTTTGTTTCCTATGGTTAAGAGTCTCTTATGGCTTGTCTCCCTGTCTGATTATGTCCTAGTTTATCTTTCCCTCCCTTCCTCTATGCTCCTGTTTTGTTTCTTAAATTGCACATATGAGTGAAATCATATGATAATTGTCTTTCTCTGATTGACTTATTTCACTTAGCATAATACCCTCTAGTTCCATCCACGTTTTTGCAAAGGCAAGATTTCATTTTTTTGATGGCTGAGTAATATTCCATTGTGTATATATACCACATCTTCTTTACCCATTTATCTGTCGATGGACAACTGGGCTCTTTCCACAGTTTGGCTATTGTGGACATTGCTGCTATGAACATTGGGGTGCATATGGCCCTTCTTTTCACTACATCTGTATCTTTGGGGTAAATACCTAGTAGTGCAATTGCTAGGTTGCAAGGTAGCTCTATTTTTAGCTTTTTGAGGAATCTCCATACTGTTTTCCAGAGTGGCTGCACCAGCTTGCATTCCCATCAACAGTGTAGGAGGGCTCCCCTTTCTCTGCATCCTCACCAACATCTGTCATTTCCTGATTTGTTAATTTTAGCCATCCTGACTGGTGTGAGGTGGTATCTCATTGAGGTTTTGATTTAGATTTCCCTGATGCCGAGCAATGTTGAGCACTTTTTCATGTGTCTGTTGGCCATTTGTCTATCTTCTTCAGAGAAATGTCTGTTCATGTCTTCTGCCCATTTCTTGATTGGGTTATTTGTTCTTTGGGTGTTGAGTTTGATGAGTTCTTTATAGATTTTGGATTCTAACCCTTTATCTGATAAAACATTTGCAAAAATCTTCTCCCATTCTGTAGGTTGCCTTTTGGTTTTGTTGACTGTTTCCTTTGCTGTGCAAAAGTTTTTTATCTTGATGAAGTCCCAATAGTTCATTTTTGCTTTTGTTTCCCTTGCCTTTGGAGACAAGAAGTTGCTGTGGCTAAGGTCACAGAGGTTGCTGCCTGTGTTCTCCTCTAGGATTTTGATGGATTCCTGTCTCACATTTAGGTCTTTCATCTATTTTGAGTCTATTTTTGTGTACGGTGTAAGGAAATGGTCCAATTTCATTCTTCTGCACGTGGCTGCCCAATTCGCCCAACACCATTTGTTGAAGAGACTGTCTTTTTTCCATTGGACATTCTTTCCTGCTTTGTCAAAGATTAGTTGACCACAGAGTTGAGGGTGCATTTCTGGGTTCTCTATTCTATTCCACTGATCTATGTTTTGTGCCAGTACCAGGCTGTCTTGATGATCGCAGCTTTGTAATATAGCTTGAAGTCCGGAATTGTGATGCCACCAGCTTTGGTTTCTTTCTTGACATTCCTGTGGCTATTCAGGGTTTTTTCTCATTCCATACAAATTTTAGGATTTTTTGTTCCAGCTCTGTGAAAAATGTTGATGGTATTTTGATAGGGATGCAATCTTCCCTTCTTTTTATTTTTATTGATGTCACAGTAAAAAACAAATATCCTGCCTATAAGTGAAAAATATTAATCTTCAACTATTTGCTTTTGAACTAATGGAGCTATATACTCGATTACTGCAGAAAATGGAATGGTATTTAAAAATAATTTTATACAAAATTAAAATATGAGAAAATTGGCTATGGGAATCCTATTAGGATTTCATGTATTTGAAAAATCTTCACCTAGGGGCACCTGGGTGGCTCAGTCGGTTAAGTGTCTGCGTTCGGCTCAGGTCATAATCCCAGGCTCCTGGGATTGAGTCCCTCATCAAGCTCCCTGCTCAGCAGGGAGTCTGCTTCTCCCTCTCCCTCTGCCCCTCCCCCCTGCTCATGCTAACAAATAAAATCTTAAAAAAAATTTGCACAAGTAAAACATGCCTTTTGCAAAAAATAAAAATACATAGATGTAATTTAAAAAGCGATAATCTAATTCAACTCCGTGAGAAGTAACTCCACTATTAACAACCGGTTTGTGGCCTTCCAGATTTTCCTACACGTATATAAACACGTTTGGGTTTTCTGTTTTATTTTCTTTTTTAACTTAATTGGGATATTACACATACTGATCTGCAAGTTACATTTCTTTTTTTTTTTTTTTTTTGCCTAATGTACTGTAGGCATCCTTCGATGTCCACTTATGGACTGAACTCATTATTCCTAATGCCTACATAACAATAACTCACATTGAGGACTTACTATGTACCAGCACTGCACTATCAGGTACCAAATAGATTATTCCTCACAACAACCCTATCAGGTGGGTGATATAAGTTTTTTTTTTTTTAATTTTACCGAACTGATGATAAATGCACAGAGAAAGTAAGTAATTTATCCAAGATCACACAGGTAGTAAGACGCAGTGTCAGGTCCAAAATGCAGCTATTTTTATTCCAGAATGCCTATGAGTACTCTCATCCATTATACTATATTCCCATTGAGCATCCAGATTTAATTAACCGGTTCTCTACTGATGAACATTCCCTCCTCTCTAGTTTACATTGCGTGCTTGCTTTTTTCCCTCCTGGGTGGTATTATTGTTGCTATTTGATTGTTTTTACATCTGGAATTTGTCCTTATGGACTGTGTGGGATAAGGTGTTAATCATTTTTTTCCAAATAGGAAACTTTACGAACACCATTTATTGAACGTTCCATTTCCCCCACTAAATTGAAAATCTATTTTTATCATGCTATATATATCTAGCTCTGGACTCTATTCTATTCTGAACAAGCACAATATAGTTTTAACAACTGTAATTTTACAGTATTTGAAGCAAGGCACATGTCAACAGATCCAAACCTTTCCCCCATTCCCAAGGTCCCAACCCTGACCCCCCTACCTGTCTTCCTTCTACTTTATGACATTCCCTCAAAACCCTTCAACATTATACAAGTTTCAAAACCTTACAACTTCCCTATATTTCTACCCATACTTTCTTCTGGCCTCAAGAAGGTAGTCCTTCTCTCCCCGTTCCAAGTTGACTTTTCCACTTGAGTTCCCATCCCCAACTGTCTCTACCTCCTCGAGACCTCATCAACAACCTCTCTCTTTCTCTGTTTCTATTCCTCTTTCCACAGGCTTTTTACTTGCCTCGTGCTGCAAGCATATTCTGGTCTTCTCAACTTAAAAAACAAATACAAAAAGAGTTCCATGTGCCATGCCTTAAAATCCGCCCACTGGCCACCCATCTGTCATTCCTGTCTGCTCCCACCCACATCCAGTGACTCCTCAAGCCTTTACAGTGCTTTCCACCACTCTATTGAAACTCTTCCCTGGAACACCCAGCAGGCCAAGTGTATTCTCACACTTCACTCACCTTATGAATGCTCAGAAGACTTCCATGCTCATTTCTGAGGCTCTTTTCCCCTTGGCTTCCAAAATCCTCATGGTTCTGAGTCTCTTCCTACCTAAAACTTGTTTCATGCTTTCATGCGGCCCACAAACATGGATGTGTCTTCAAGAGCTCAGGTCTCTCCTTTTCTTTCGTTCTTTCCCTCCCTCTTTCTCTTCCTCATAGAATCAAAGCAGAGGCTCTGATTTAAAACAGCTGAATTTGATCCCGGTGCTGCCCTCCTCCACTGGGTCACCTGGGACAAGTTATTTAACTTTCTGGGGCTTTGGTTTCTTTATCTATAAAACGGATAGTAACACCTCTTTCAAAGGATTGTTGTTAGGCCCAGTGGGCAATTAACACACATTGGCTTCTCTTTTCCCATACTCCCAAACATTTTCCCCTGATCTTCCTTTGGTTTCAGTCCAAATCTTTAACCACCTGCCATATCTTTTCATCTAGATATCCTATCTTTGCTTCAAATTCAACGAATAACCTTTTTTCTTCTGGGAGAGGGGGAATAAAGAGCATTCTATCTTAAGAGCTGTCACCAGAACTCCTCTTAGCAAAGGCATGATCTTTTTTGGAATATACCTTAATGAGCTACTTAGAATGGAGAGCAATACACCAAGTGCCGGGTACGTTTGTTGCTTATTGATGCAACTCGAACGACTCTGTAATTTTTTTTCTGAGGAAAGGGTAAGGAGAAGAGTCAAAAAAGGAGAGGTAAGAGGAAAGAAACGTTAGGATGAAGGCTCAGGTTGGTGAACTCAATAGCCAGTGAAACTCCCCAGCTGAAGTACAGTTTAGGGTGATGATGCTTACTATTCCTTTGTGTTTCTGCAATGTAAACCCCAACTTCATCACCCTCCACAAATATTTAGTAGAATCTACACTTTGAATACTTTATGCGAACGGAATTTTTTGGAGAAACTGAAGAATGGACTGAAATCACATTTATTGTTGGGCAGGGACAGCAAGCTGGAGCTCAGGAGCCAACAAGGTTGTGCCATGGGTCATTTGGGAATTCACAGAAATCTTGGAAGGGGCATGAGAAGTCTATACTCTATGATTTGGGGGAGTGGGTGGGTTTCTGTCTAATCCGCCTACATTTTGAGGAGCAGTAAAGCCCTGGCTGACATTTGGGACTCACTTTAAAAGCAGTTTCTGCCCCAGATTCCCAATTTCTGTCAATGGTGCTTTACTTCTCTGGTCACTCAGGTTAAAAATGTCATAGTCATCAAAACCACACAAACATTGAATGTGTGCTTTTGTGCAAAGCATCCTTGTCAAGACCTCAGCCCTTTCCAAGTTCGATGACAGTGGATTATCAGGTTATAGTTCCCTAGAAAATCTCTATGCTTCTAGTCTTTTTCTCCCTACAACCTATATCTCTAAGAGATAAATCTTGCTTAGAACACCATCTGGTTCTTTTCTTTTGGTTCCTACCCCCTTCCCAAATTTTATTTCTCACTACTTTTCTTCTAGGAGAATTCTCTGCCTCAACCAACTAATCTATTTATTATTCTCTAAATCCATCAAGAACACCGGCAAGGACACCTGAAACTAATATAACACTGTATGGAACTAACTGGAATTAAAATAAAAACTTAAAGGGGCGCCTGGCTGGCTGAGTCCGGAGAGCATGTATCTCTTGATCGTGGGGTTGTGAGTTTGAGCTCCGTGTTGGGTGTAGAGATTACATAAGAATAAAATAAATAAATAAAATAACCTTTAGGGGCACCTGGGTGGCTCAGTCAATCAGGCGTCTGCCTTCGGCTCAGGTCGTGATCCCGAAGTCCTGGGATCGAGCCCCACGTTGCGCTCCCTGCTCCGTGGGGAGTCTGCTTCTCCCTCTCCCTCTGCCTCTCTCCCCGGCTTGTGCGCTCTCTCTCTCTCTCAAATAAGTAGATAAAATCTTTAAAAAAATAAATAAAATAAAATAATCTTTAAAAATTAAAATAAAAACTTAAGAATTTTTAAAAAGCACACCGGCAACCTCCCGGCCATTACAAATACTATTCTTCCCCTTGGACTATCTGGGAGCCCTTCAGTGTGTTCAGACGAGCCATTGCTCCCAAGAATTCTACCCTAATTGATCAAGCTCTTCTCTGTATTTTATTCAGTTGGTATAAACCCCTCTGTACTGTTATTTTTAACAGCTTTATTGAGGTATACTATACACAGCATAAAATTCATCTATCGTACAACTCAATAACTTTGGTTAACTATCACACAATCCAGTTGAAAACACTTTCATTACCCCAAAATGTTCCTTCATGCCTGTTTACAACTAACTCCCACTCCGTTCCCCAGCCTTAGGCAAACACTGCTGTTTTCTATCTCCATAAATTTGCCTTTTCTAGACATTTCATAGAAATGGATTCATATAATATAGTCTTACAACTGGTTTCTTACACTTAACACAATGTTTTTGAGGTTAATCCATGTAGTCCAGCTTGTATCACTAGTTCATTCCTTTAAGTTGCTGAACAGCATTTCACTGTATGAATATGTCTCATTTCGTTAATCCATTCACCAGCTGATGAACATTTGGATTATATCCCATTTTTTGGCTATTATGAACAATGCTGCTATGGACACTTGTATATATGTCTGTGTGTGAATCTTTTGGAGAGATTCATGGGAGTGGAATTGCTAGATCATAAGGTAAATTTATGTTTAACATTTTAAGACTCGCCCAAACTCTTCCAAAGTGGCTGTTTCCATTTTACATTCCCAACAGCAATGCACAAGTATTGCAATTTCTCGACATTCTCACCAACACTTGACATTGTTTTTTTTATTGTAGCTATCCTCTTGGTTGTGAAGTACTACCTCATTGTGGTTTTAATTTTATTTCCCTAACAACTACTGGTATTAAGCATCTTTCCATGGTTTTTTTTTTTTTTTTTTAAGATTTTCTTTTTTTATTTGTCAGAGAGAGAGAGAGAGAGCACAAGCAGGAGGAGTGGCAGGCAGAGGGAGAAGCAGGCTCCCTGCTGATCGGGGAGCCCGATGCGAGACTCGATCCCAGGACCCTGGGATCATGACCTGAGCTGAAGGCAGCTGCTTAACCAACTGAGCCACCCAGGCGTCCCTTTCCATGGGTTTATTAGCCATTCTTGTATCTTCTTTGGTGATATCTCTATTCAACTCTTTTGTCCATTTTTATTTTTTAAGTAGGCTCCACGCCCAGCATGAAGCCCAACGCGGGGCTTGAACCCACGACCCTGAGACCAAGACCTGAGCTGAGATCAAGAGTCTGACACTTAACTAACTGAGCCATGCAGACGCCCCTCTTTTGTCCATTTTTAAATTGGGTTGTCTTTTTAATACTGAGTTGTTCAAGTTCTTGGTACATTCTGGATGCAAATCCTTTATCCGTGTGTTTTGCAAATATTTTCATTCAGAAGGTGGCTTGTGTTTTCAGCTTCTTAATGTCTTTTGAAGCAGAAACATTCTTAATTTTGAAGAAATCCAATTTACCAGTTTTTTCTCTTCTGGATTGTGCTTTTGATGCTATATCAAAGAACTCTTTGCCTAATCCTGAATCAAATAAATATTTTCTCCTATATCTTCTTTTATGGGTTTTATGGTTTTCATTCTTACATTTAGGCCCGTTTTTCTAAACAGCTTAATGAGATATAATCACACACCATACAATTCACCTATTTAAAGTGTACTATCCAATTGTTTTTTAGTATATTCAAATGAGTTAGGCAACTATTCACCACAATTTTAGGACATTTTCATTATCACAAAAAGAAATCCACTAGCAGTCACTCATTTCCCCCTTCCTCCAGCCACTGACACTTGCTAATCTACTTTCTGTCTCAACGGATTTGCCTCTCGCGGACATTCGGGATTATACAACATATAGCATTTTGCATCTGGCTTCTTTCACTTAACATTAATATTTTCAAGGTTCATCCATGGTGAAGCAAATACCAATACTTCAGTCCCTGTTACTGCCAAATAATGTTCCATTGTATGGACTTACCACATTTTATCAGCTATTCCATCTGCCAGTTGATGGACATTTGGGTTATTTCGACCTTTTAGCTATTATGAAAAATGCTACTATGAACATTCATGTACACATTTTGGTGTGGATTTATTTATTCCCCATTTTTCTTGGACGTATATATACCTAGAAGTGGTATTAGTGAATCATTTAAGCAACTGTGAAACAGTTTTCCAAAACAACTGCACTATTTTACATTTCCACCAGCAGGGTACCAGAGTTTTAATTTCTCTACATCCTCACTAAACTTGTTATTAGTTGTTATATTGATTATAGCCATCCTAGTGGGTGTGAAGTGGTATCTAATTGTAGATTTGATTTGCATTTCCCTAATGGCTAATGAGGGTGAGCATTTTTTCATGTGTTTATTGTCCATTTGTATAACCTTTTTTGGAGAAAGGTCTATTCAAGACCATTGTTCCCTTTCTAGTTGGGTTGTCTTTTTCTTATTGAATTGTACAAGTTCTTTATATATTCTTGATGCAAACCCCTTATCATATATACGATTTACAAATATTTTCTCCCATTCTGTGACTTGTGTTTTCATTCTATGACCCATTCTGAGTTAATTCTTGGTGATGTGAAGAGTTTAAGTTTTGTGTTTTTTTTGCTTGTTATTATCCAAATGTCCCAGAACCATTTGTTGAAACAAAAACAAACAAACAAACAAACAAAAACACCCACTATTCTTTTCCTGTTGAAATGCCTTGGTACTCTTTTTTTTTTTAAGATTTTATTTATGGGGCACCTGGGTGGCTCAGTAGGTTAAGCATCTGCCTTCGGCTCAGGTCATGATCCCAGGGTCCTGGGATTGAGCCCCACGTCAGGCTCCCTGCTCAGTGGGGAGCCTGCCGCTTCCCCTGCTTGTGCTCTCTATCAAATAAATAAATAAAATCTTAAAAAAAAAAAAATTTATTTGAGAGAGAGACAGCACAAGCGAGGGGAGGGGCAGAGGGAGAGAGACAAGCAGACTCCCCACTGAGCACGGAGCCCACTGGGGCTAAATGCAGGGCTCCATCCCAAGACCCCAAGATCGGACCTGAGTCGAAGAAGATCATAACCAACTGAGCCAGCCAGGCACCCCTTGACTTGGTACTTTTGTCAAAATCAACTGAACATAAATATAAGGTTTTATTTCTGACTTGCAATTCTCTTCCATTGATCTATATACCTTTTGTTGTGCCAAACCACACTATGGTTTTATAATAATGTTTTAAATTGGGTAGTGAAAGTCCTCCAACTTTGTTCTTCCTTTTGTTTGTTTGTTTGTTTAAGATTTTATTTCTAGGTAATCTCTACACCCAACGATGGGCTCGAAATTACAACCTGGAGATCAACAGTCACATGCTCTACCAACTGAGCCAGCCAGACGCCCCATTCTTCCTTTTCAAAGTTGTTCTAGATAATCTAAATCCTTGTACATGCATGTGCATGTAAATATAAGAATCGGCTGGTCAATTTATTTTAAAAAAAAGTCTGTTGGGACTTTGACTCAATTTTTAGAACGTTGGCATCTTGACAATATTGAGTTTTCCAACATGAAATGTTTAATTACTTAGATCTTTTTAAACTTCTTTAGTTAAAGCATCAATCTCAGCAACATTTTAGAATTTTCAGTGTACAAGTCTTATACTTCTGATGTTAAATTTATTCCTAAAGGGGCGCCTGGGTGGCTCAGTCGTTAAGCGTCTGCCTTCGGCTCAGGTCATGATCCCAGGGTCCTGGGATCCAGCCCTGCATCGGGCTCCCCGTTCAGCGGGAAGCCTGCTTCTCCCTCTCCCACTTCTCCCTCTCCCCCTGCTTGTGTTCCCTCTCTCGCTGTGTCTGTCAAATAAATAAATAAATAAATAAATAAATAAATAAATAAAATCTTTATTTTAAAAAAAAAATTTATTCCTAAGAATTTTATTCTTTTTGATGCTATTGGGAATGAATTGCTTTCTTAATTTCTTTTTCAGATTTTTGCTTGTGTGTAAAAATAGAATTGATTTTTGTATGTTGATCTTGGATGTGCAACCTTCTGAACTCATTTATTAATTGTAGTAGTATTTTTGTGGAATCCTTGGTATTTTCTACATACGGGATCATGTCATCTGTGAATAGACAGTTTTACTTCTTCCCTTACAATCTGAATACCTTAAAGATATTTTTTTACACGTGTATGTGTGTTTATTTTGCCATACTAGTTAGAATCTCCCATCAACACTGAATGGCAACAGCAGACATTCTTGCCTTGTTCCTGATCTTAGCAGGAAGGCATTCTGTATTTCACCATTAAGTATGATATTCGCTGGGCTTTCCATAGATGCCCTTCTATTCCTAGTTTGCTAAGTGTTCTTCATCTTGAAAAGGCTGGATTTGTCAAATGTTTTGTCTCCACTTATTGAAATGATCATGTGGTTTTTATTCTTTATTCTACTAAAACAATATATTAATATTGATTGATATTAAGCATTGGTATATAAAATATTAACATTGATTTCAGATATCAAACCAACCCTGCATTCTCAGGATATAACCCAGTTGGTTATGGTATATCTGTATTCTTATTTATCTCTGTATGCCTGCATTCTACCTCTGATATAGATGATAAGCACTAAAATTCTGGAAGGAGCATAATTTTTAAATAATGATTTTTAAAGGCTATAATTTTTAGATTAAAAAAATGTTTTCATAGCACAAGCACTCTTTCAGCAACTAAAACCTCGAGCTTAGCACCTACTTTGCAAGAATAATTAGTTAAAATAGGAAACCACTATAATTGTTAAATTTTATGTGTCAACTTAAATTTTAAGGTATGGTGCGAGTTGTTTATCCAAACATTAGTCTAGATGTTGCTGTGAGGTTATTTGGCACACATGATTAACATCTATAATTAGTTCACTTTAAGTAAGAGAGATTACCCTTGATAATGTGGGTGGGCTTCATCTAACCAGATGAAGACTATAAGAGCAAAAACTGAGGTTCCCCAGAAAAGAAGGAATTCTGTCTTAAGACTCTAATATAGAAATCCTGCCTGAGTTTCCATTCCGCCAGCTTGCTCTAGAGATTTCAGATTCAAGACTATATCAACTCTTGTCTGAGTTTCCAGCTTGCTGGCGGGCCCTAAATATTTTAGACTTGCCAGCCCCCACAATCACAGGAGCCAATTCCTTAAAATAAGTCTTTTTATTTTAAGGGATATACATATATTTTTAAAATATACATATATCGGGGCGCCTGGGTGGCTCAGTCGGTTGAGTGTCTGCCTTCGGCTCAGGTCATGATCCCAAGGTCCTGGGATTGGGCCCCACAGCGGGCTCCCGGCTCAGCGGGAAGTCTGCTTCTCCCTCTCCCTCTGACTGCCTGCCTACTTGTGATCTCTCTCTCTCTCTCTGTCAAATAAATAAATAAAATCTTAATAAAATATATCTCCTATTGATTCTGTTTATTGGAGAATACTAAATGATTCTGCCACCAAATAGCTTGTATTGTTAATACAAATAGCCTGTATTGTTAATACTCCCTTCTGTGACCCATATTCTGACTTACAAAGTTGATTTGAGAGCTATCCTGCTGCTTGCCATAGGAATCAAAATCACTGAGCACAAGGATCAGAATCTATATACTGGTGCAGAGCAGGTGCTCAATAATGTACATTAATGGTAATGAACAGAAAGAGAAAAGAGATGCTAAAGAACCAAACATAACCACCATCATATAAGGAAATCAAAGGCCCTAAATCTGAGGACAAAATCAAGAAGTGAAAGAAATCAGTCTGTTAATAATGAAGTGAAGTACAAATAAAGCAAAAATATTACATGTTTTAAGAGGTGGGTGCCTGGGTGGCTCAGTCATTAAGCGTCTGCCTTTGGCTCAGGTCGTGATCCCAGGGTCCTAGGCTTGAGACCCACATAGGCCTCCCTGCTCAATGGGGAGTCTGCTTCTCCCTCTACCCCTCCCCCTGCTCATGCTCTTTCTCGCTCACTCTCTCTCTCAAATAAAAAAATAAAATCTTTAAAAAAACAACAGGAGAAGTACTACATTTGAAGTGTTTAAAAAAATAATACTAGCATTTGAGGGGCGCCTGGGTGGCTCAGTCAGTTAAGCGACACACTCTTGATTTCGGCTCACGTCATGACCCTCAGTCATGAGGTAAAGTCACATCAGGCTCTGCACTGGGTGCGGAGCCTGCTTAAGATTCTCTCTCTCCCTCTCCCTGTGCCCCTCCCCTCCACTCGCACGCACATGTGTGGACGTGTGCGTGCACGCTCTCTCTCTCTCTCAAAAAAAAATACTAGCATTTGAACTCTTGATCTTGATGACTTCATCATTAAATGGAGCAACACTGAGGTTTTTATTGTATTAAATGTATTTACTATGAATTTCAGGAACTTACTTAATTTTGAGGTATCTAACTGTGCCGGAACCAAACAATTCTTTATTCTGTAGTGAGTTCCAGATTTTTAAGTCCTTGGTGTCAAAACTAATATTAATGTTCCTAAAAGTTAAGAGTAACTTTTATAACTATCTAACGGACAAAGACATGACCCGTGCTTTATTCATTTTTTAAAATATTTTATTTATTTGACAGAGAGACACAGCGAGAGAGGGAACACAGGGGGAGTGGGAGAGGGAGAAGCAGGCTTCCCGCTGAACAGGGAGCCCGATGCGGGGCTGGATCCCAGGACTCTGGGATCATGACCTGAGCCGAAGGCAGACGCTTAACAACTGAGCCACCCAGGCATCCCATGACCTGTGCTTTAAAAATTGCTCTTGCCATAGGACAGACCCACGTGACAAGCATATATGTACTCCAATGTAACAAAAATTTGGAGAATAACAATGCTAACTGCTCAGGACTCTACCATTCTGAATTTTTATAATAGGTTTAGCTCTTAACAACCTGAGCAAGGGGCGCCTGGATGGCTCAGTCGTTAAGCGTCTGCCTTTGGCTCAGGTCATGATCCCAGGATCCTGGGATCGAGCCCCGCATCGGGCTCCCTGCTCCGCAGAGAGCCTGCTTCTCCCTCTCCCACTCCCCCTGCTTGTGTTCCTGCTCTCACTATCTCTCTCTGTCAAATAAATAAATAAAATCTTTAAAACAACAACAAAAAAACAACCTGAGCAAAATGAATTACTCTTGTTTTTCAATTTACTCAAATATGTAGAAAGAAATAAACTAGATTCATTAGATGCTGAATTACAATGAATTAAATTGTCTTTATAGTATGCCCATTTCTTGCTGGATAGAGAAAACAGGCCTAATGACTTTTATTAATGTGGATACCCCTTTCAAAAGATGAGCATGCATGCATAAAAACAACCACCTCAGCAAAGCCATACCTTTGCTAAACAAATGATCATGGGCTTTTAAAGAAGGGAAGATCTTAGAGAAGGATTTAAAAGCATGCATAGCTTCTAACTCAAAAATTACAAAGGTACAACCAAACGCAGAACAGTGCTATAAATAGCTTTCTATGCTAATGTAGAAATACTATCTAGAAATGAGCTCCCACCATGCCTTGTTATTTAAATGACTAAAAATCATGTGTTTATTAAGAAAGCTAAATACCACCTAAGAACATTTGTATAACATCCATCATTGCTGCACTGTTTACAACAGTAAAAAATTGAAACAACAACAACAACAAAAAGCTCCCAAATGTTCAACAGAAGACTATGTTAAAATAGGGCATTAGCATACAAAGGAATATTATACAGCTGTTAAAAACAGGGCGCCTAGGTAGCTCAGTCGTTAAGCGTCTGCCTCCGGCTCAGGTCATGGTCCCAGGGTCCTGGGATCGAGCCCCATATCGGGCTCTCTGCTCCGCGGGAAGCCTGCTTCTCCCTCTGTGTTCCCTCTCTCCCTGTGCCTCTCTGTCAAATAAATAAATAAAATCTTAAAAAAAAAAAAAGAACAAAGATACTCTCTAATATGGAAATAATATAAAAAGACTTCCAATATCTCTAAAAGTGAAAAAAAAAAGACAAAGACACTTGGCTGGCTCAGTCAGTAGAGCATGTGACTCTTGATCTCGGGGTTGTGAGTTCAAGACCCACACTGGGCATAGAGATTACTTAAAAATATAAAATCTTTTTGAAAAAGTGGGAAAAAAGGTGCAGAACAGTCTAAATTGCATGCTATGCTTTTATCTGCACAAGAAACTCTGGAAGAGGGGCGCCTGGGTGGCTCAGTCGTTAAGCGTCTGCCTTCGGCTCAGGTCATGATCCCAGGGTCCTGGGATCGAGCCCCGCACTGGGCTCCCTGCTCCGCGGGAAGCCTGCTTCTCCCTCTCCCACTCCCCCTGCTTGTGTTCCCTCTCTCGCTGTCTCTCTATCAAATAAATAAATAAAATCTTCACAAAAAAAAAAGAAACTCTGGAAGAATTCCAAAGAAACTAAAAGTGGTTACACAGGGATGGGAGGTGTATGGGAAGAAAATGGGTAGATGAATAGTACAGTGAGAACAAGACTTTCACTGTATGACTTTTCATCCTATTAAATTTTGAAACATGGGGGCGCCTGGGTGGCTCAGTCGGTTAAGCATCCAACTCTTGATTTTGGCTCAGGTCATGATCTCAAGGTCATGGGATCCAGTCCCGCCTCTGGCTTTGCTCAGAGTCTGCTGGAGATTCTTTCTCTCCCTCTCTCTCTGTCCACCCCCCCGCCCCCACTCACGCTCTAATAAATAGATAAAATCTTTAAAAATAAAAAAAACTTTGAATCATGTAACTTACATTACTTATTCAAAAAATAAATTTTTTTTTTTAAGTAGGTCCACACCCAGCGTGGAGCCCAATGTGGGCCTTGAACTCATGACCCCGAGATCAAGACCTGAGCTGAGATCAAGAGTCCGACAATTAACTGACTGAGCTACCCAGGCGCCCCCCAAAAATAAATAATCGTAAAAAATTTAGGCTATTTTATTTCCACCCATCTCTAAAAAAATGAACCTAAGTTTCAACATGAAATCCACTGTTCGCAATAATTTCTAAATATTTCCAGTTCAGTGAGCATACAAAACTAAGGGGTTCCTCTAAAAATACAAAATAAGGAAAGCAATTCTGCTGGGCACTGTGATCATCAAGACAGGGACGGATGACAGAGCTGTTTTTGAAATTATTCCACAGGCAGCAGAGCTTGAGACTTTCCAGAGAGCCAGAGGTCTCGGCTTAGCCGGTCACCTGAAGAAAGCAGACTCTGCTATTTGCTTTGCTCTATCACTACTGAAGATAAGAAGACTTCTCAGGCACCTGGGTGGCTCAGTCGTTAAGCGTCTGCCTTCGGCTCGGGTCATGGTCCCAGGGTCCTGGGATCGAGCCCCGCACTGGGCTCCCTGCTCCGCGGGAAGCCTGCTTCTCCCTCTCCCACTCCCCCTGCTTGGGTTCCCTCTCTCGCCTTGTCTCTCTCTGTCAAATAAATAAATATTTTTTTTAAAAAAGATAAGACTTCTCAAAATCAACCCAGTCTGATCCTTCAACAAGGACAGACCTTTGAGTTTTGTCTCAGTCCTGGCGCAGAACAGCTTCCTTTCCACAAATCATCACAAGTCCAATTCCTTGTGAAAGGCAGAGGCTGATGGCTTAGAGAGAAGAGCACTAACTGGGTGACCCTGGCTATACTAATTTGTTTCTCTGACTTCCATTTTCTTATCGGTGAGATGAGCATATCCTGGGCCAAATTCTCTCAAAGGTTACTTTCAGGTCTACAATACTGTCATCCTACAAAAAGACAGGTCAATTTAAAGATCAGATGAAGGGTGGGAGATGCCTCCACACCAGAGCATATACAAGTTCATGGAAATTCTCAAGTACACAAAGGTTTGCTGACTGGGACCTGAATGTTATGATTCTTTTTTTTTTTTTTTAAGATTTTATTTTTCTATTTGAGAGAGAGAGAACCAGGGTTGGGGTGGGGGGAGGCAGAAGGAGAGAGAGAAGACACCATGTCGAGCAGGGAGCCTGATCATGACCTGAGCCCAAGGCAGATGCCTACCCAACTGAGCCACCCAGGTGCTCCTGATTCTTATTTTTTGTGTTTTATCTTCAACATAAATAATGTGGTCCCCTTGTTGTAAAGATTTCTCACATACATAACTTCCAATTAAAAATGATTTACGGGCGCCTGGGTGGCTCAGTTGGTTGGGCGGCTGCCTTCGGCTCAGGTCATGATCCTGGAGTCCCTGGATCGAGTCCCGCATCGGGCTCCCTGCTTGGCGGGGAGTCTGCTTCTCCCTCTGACCCTCCCCCCTCTCATGTGCTCTCTCTCATTCTCTCTCTCTCAAATAAGTAAATAAAATCTTTAAAAAAAAATGATTTACAACTAGTTAACACTTTTAAAACATGGATGGAGTGGAGAGAATTATTTCAGACTGTTAGCACTGAGTGTGTTGGTTAAGAAAAGTTTCAGTTCGGCCTTTTGATCCTTTTATGATCATCATCCAAGATTCATACTTGTATTACTTACTATCCTTTGGGGAACAGCCTTCTAGAGATTTACCTATGCTAATTCCCACACGTGAAGGGAGGGTGAATCCTCTTCTGAGACTGCAAACTCTACTGAAATCTCCAAGCTCAGCAAAACATGTTCCATATTGTGATCAATAAAAGCTAAGTGATTTCAGGGGGAAAAAAAAAAAACCCACAAATACTTGTGCATATTTTTGTCTATTAAAAAGCAAAGTGCATGCTTCTTTTGGCATTGGTTTCATATAGTCGTAATTAGCTAGAGTTTTATTAAAACGCTCAAGATCCGCAGCTTTATCTTAGACTGTTCTAAAACAGCTCTTAATCATATTCATGTCGGCAAGGATTCATGCTTTGGCACAAAAGCATCAGAAACACAGCTCTCGCAGACACTCTGCAGGGTGCAGGTCCATTGTCTGGTCCCTGCTTCCACCTGGCACAGACGGGACACACTGCTGGGAAACCAGCTCATCTCATTAGCATGTCTTTATTCTAAGGCTCTAATTCTGACACCTCTCCAAGATCACAAAAATCCTCCTCGGGTCCTAGGCCAAAGAGAAGATGGTAGCCACCGGTCCCCCAGAAGTCTTGAGAAAAGCAATGAAAAATAAAGAGCATAGAGTTAGGTCATGCACCAGCAGTCCAGAATTGGCCGGTGCTCAATCCACTTGTGATCCTCTATCCTTCGCTGTCAAAATCCTCCTCCACCTCTGACGCTTTATGCCACAACCCAGAGGCTGGACACGTTTACCTTTTTAATGATTCTGAAAACAAACGGAATACTTCTGTACATTTTAAATACCTGTGCCCTGTCCCCAAGCTATCCCCATTCTAAAAACCAGGTCTGCCGCTACTCTGGCAAAGGGACAACCCGGCTCACTCTGATACTCAGACTCCCAAACATTTCTGTTAAACACTTCTTTTGGCTTCTGACAGCCTCTTGAAAAGCGCAGCCCTGCAAACGCATTCTGGGCCTCCATCCTCCAGCAGGCATTGGAAGCTTCGCCCTGAGAAACCTACTTCCAACCTGCGCCCGTGCCTCCCTCTCCAGAGGCCTGGATGCGCGGACCCCGGCCGTCCCCCCGCCCCCCCCAGCACAGGCGCCGGTGCGGGATGCCAGGCCCGCCTCCCCTAGCCCTCAGCTCCCGAGGGGAAAAGGCGCACCGGGCGCGGAGCAAGGGTCCCGTCGGGGCCGCGGGCACCCCGCCCCTCGGGAGCCGCAGTCCCCCCGCACGCGTCTCTGCCACCGGGCACACGGCCTGCAGGCCGCTCGCGTCCTCGGGCGGCGGGCCGGCCGGCCACCGCGGCCACCCCGCCGAGGACCCCTCCGCGCCGGCCCGCAGACCTCCCACCCCCGGCCCCGGGGCGCGCCCCGGCCCGCGCCCGCCGGCCCTCACCGGACTTGGGCGGGTAGCGGTACACGGAATTGGACGGGATGTCCACCTCCTCCACGCCCGCGTGCTGCCGGCTGGTCAGGGCCCCCATGGCGCTGCGCCCGCGCCACCCTCGCGCCTCACCGCGGCCGCTCGCCCCGCGCGCGGTGCGGGGGTCGGCTGCCCGCCGCGGCCGGCTCCGCCTCGGCGCTGCGGCTCTGGCAGCGGGGAGCCCCCGGCGCGCTGCGCACCATCCTCCGCCGGGCCCCGCGGCGGCGCCTCTGCCGAGGGGGGCTGCGGGCCGGGCCGGGGGCGCAGCCGCCGCCGCCGCCGCCGCCGCCTCAGGCCGCGTGATGTCAGCGACCGCTCGAGCGCGGGGCCCGCGGCGGCCGCGGCCAATGGCGGGGCGGGGCGGGGCGTCGGCGGCGCGCCAGCCAATGGGCGGCGGGATGAGGCACGAGCGGCGGCGGTCCCGGCGCGGGGAGCCGGCTGGGGGCTCGAGGCTACGGGCGGGGGCCGGGGGTGTCTGCGGGATCCGGGTCGGACGACAGTCGGGCCCGGAGGCTGCTCGCCATTCTCCCAGACCCCCCGAAGGCGGCGCGCGGCCGTCCGGCGGAGGGAAGGCTGCTCCAGCCCCGCCCCTGGCATCAGCGAGCCGGCGGTCAGGAGCCGGCAGAGGGGCGCCCCCGGCCCGCGGGTCCTGACCCCGGCCCCCGGCCGTAGCGGTGCGAGTGCGTTCGCAGCAGAGGACTGCGTGGCGTGAGCATCTCTCTCGCCCCCCAGCGCCTCTGCCCCAAAGTGCCCTGCTGATCCCATCTCCCAGGGGTCGGGGAGATTACTCAATACCGGTAACCCGCTAGGAAGATGTCGCCATCCCTCTCACGTAGCTCCTTTCAGAGCGCCGAACTCTTTCCATGCACTCTGTTTTTGGGTCCCTGAGGCGGCTCCTGTAGCTCTGAAGTTTGGAGAGCATCAGCCCAAGATAAGATCAAGACATCCAACCTCTGATTGCATCTTTTGGAAACTTTGGAGGCCTGCGTGCGAAAAGTCAACGCAGGGGAACGCAAATAGGGCCAGGCAGAACAAGGGGCCCCTCTTGATAAAAGCACACAAGACTGTGGGAGGCTTGGACAGGCAGAAGGCGACGTTCTAAAGCTTAATTATAGACATCTGTATTTTAAACCTTTTATTTTATTTGTGGGTCTGGTGGGTTTTTTTCTGAGAGAGTGGACTGATCAGCAGAAATTTCAACTGCTAGAACATGACTTCAACAACTTTTCACAATGTTTGAAGTACAGTTTGTGGAGTGTTCAGTTCCCTTGATTAGGTTCGCTAAGCCTTTTTATAGAGTCTAGCTCTTTCTTGATTCCATTTTGCATTTTTCATTGCCCTCTTTTCAGCAACAGACCTGATGCTAAAGGCACCGAAGCCCAGTTGCCTTGGTTTTCTCCAGAGTCCCTAGGATGGCAGGAACACATTGCTGTTATTTATATTGACTGATGCTGTAAGAGGGGCTTGAGCTACAGGTCAAGTCCCTGGCCCAGACAAGCTGGTGGGCAGCCTTCTCCCAAGCACCTGGCAGAGTTCAGAGCCCTCCCTCCAGCCCCTGGCCCTAACCACTGGAAGGCTTCCGTACATATCTCTGGGAGGGAACTGATGTCCTTCTTGATACTCCTCTCCTCTCGTGCAGGCCCTACCTTATAGTAACCATAGGTACAATATCAGTCATGAAGAATCTAGAACCACCTCAAAATAGAAGGCCTTCAGCACATTGCAGAGTAAAATGTTGCCTCATCATCTTGGGATCTGCTCAGAAACCTTTGTTCTTCCTGCCCTTAACATCCTGCACCATCCTCGTTATGGGTTTCTCCGAATCTGAGGGTCTCAGTCAGAGCCAGACGGGGATGTGGCTCAATAGGGCAGCTCAGTTCTGTTGCTTGCAAGGATCTGTTCTGTTCCCAACTCAGCCTGCTCTGAGTCTGGGAAACGGGTTCATTCCAAATCTTAGATAACACTGTCCAAGCCTAACTGGTTCCTCCTCCCACAAATGAGTCAGGAATCCAATGCTTAGAATAAGAAAAGAAAAGAAAAACAAGGCATAGCACAGTACTATTAGTGGACATTTATTGAACACTCTCTCTGCCAGGCCCTGTTTTGAACGCTTTTACATATTAAAGCATTCATCCTTCATAGTAACCCTATGAAGTACGGGCTCTTAACACCCCCATTTTACAATCGAAGAAACGGAGACAGAGAAAAAGCACTGACTTTGAGTTGGACAAATCAAGACCCTAACCAGTTACATAACTTTGAACTAAGCTCTCACCAATTCTCGGTCTTCTCGTCTGTAAAGTAACCTGGCCCTGGGGTGCCTGGCCGGCTCAGTCTGTAGAGCATATGACTCTTGATCTCAGGGCTTGTGAGTTCAAGCCCCATGTTTGGTGTAGAGATTACTCAAAGATAAATTCTTTTTTTTTTTTTAAGATTTTATTTATTTACTAGTCAGAGAGAGAGAGGGTACAAGCTGGGGGAGCAGTGACAGAGGGAGAAGCAGGCTCCCTGCTGAGCAAGGTTCTGGATGTGGGACTCGATCCCAGAACCCTGGGATCATGACCTGAGTGGAAGGCAGACGCTTCACCAACTGAGCCACTCAGGTGCCCCTTTTCCTATTATTTCTTTTTAACTGAGCCTTGATCCACTCATTGCTTCTTCACAGCAGCCAGTGAGGGCCAGGTAATTTTATTTTATTAAGAATTTATCTTTAGGGGGGCGCCTGGGTGGCTCAGTTGTTAAGCGTCTACCTTCGGCTCAGGTCATGATCCCAGGGTCCTGGGATCGACCCCTACATAGGGCTCCTTGCTCAGCGGGGAGCCTGCTTCTCCTTCTCCCCCTGCCCCCTCCTCCCCCACCCCCCGCTCGTGCTTGCCTTCTCTATCTCAAATAAATAAATAATCTTTAAAAAAGAAATAGTAGGAAAAATAAATAAATAGATAGATAAATAATAAATAAATAAAGAGAAGTAATAGGGTGGCCTGGCTGGCTTAGTCGGTAGAGCATGTGACTCTTGATCTCAGGGTTGTGAGTTCAAGCTCCACATTGGGTGTGGAACCTACTCAAAAAAAAAATTCTTTTCAATTAATTTTAAAAAACAAAAAGAAGTGATAACCAGCCCTCTAGGCTCATGAGGCAGAAGAGAAAGGGATAGGGGATAGTTTGGAGAAAATTGTAGCTCAAAGAGACTTTCTGGGAGTTGAGTTCAAGTCCCACTTTCTACAATGTAATCACATAGTGTTGTGGTTTGGGAAAAGAGAACTTCAGCCAGTGCCCAGGGCAAAGAAGAGATATGCAACCAAGCCTTGGAGCAGCCACCTCTTGGGGGCCAGTCCTGCATTCCTCTCTGGTCCTTCCTTGGCGCCACTTGGCTCCCTTGCCGGAGATCTGGGCCAGGGAGAGGGCCTGAGGGAGAAGACGGCACAGACAAAGGAAAAATCCAGAAGTGATTGCCATCAAGAGAGCCATAAAAATGCTTTTAACTTGAATAAATGGTCTGGTGAGGGGTGGCACAGGGTGCGTGGGGAAATTACATGCAAATACCAGGCATCCTTTGTGTAAACGGCCTCACAGCATCCTCTCCATTTGCATGCTACACAAGCAGCCCTTGGGAGAATCTCCGCAGAGAACCCAGCGTTTAAGGGTCTCACGGGTTTCCTCTGAGCATCTACTCAAGGCTGGGAGGAAAAGCCACACATTTTATCAGGTCCCAGCTTTTCTCAACCTTGGGTCTAAGGGAGAAAGGAGAAGCGGGTGGGGGAAGCACAGGGTAAGAGTAATTTCGAGGTCAGCTCATCCCTTAGAGCTTTCAATTTTGCTCGTTTGGGCTGTCCTGATTTCAGCTCAGATGTGCATTTTCCACCTTTGTGACAATCCACTCATTTGAACGATTCTCACAGATTCCTGTAACAGGAAGGAGAGATAGCCTGCTGGTGAAAAGCTGACAGATGCAGCCCTGTTTGCAGCACAGCATTCCCAAGACAGCAGGGGAAAGGGCGGGGGCGGGGGCGGGGGGGGGGGGATGTCTCTGGGACCCAAAAGGGCTGGGGCTAAGACAGACCCCTTCTTTGCTGTTGGTTTGGCCGTTCTGTCCCTGCTAGGGTGATAGGAAGATTATACCTCTGGCTGTTCTGAGTGAGTGCAGGTCTTTCCAAAAGATAGGGCCCAATCAGCGACACATGGCCCCTGATCCCACTCTCAGTCCTTGCGCCATGGCTTCAGTGGATTAAAGCTAAAACAACCAGAAGAGAATTTCACATCCTACTCCAGATCAGTGGACTAGGCTGACACTGGCAGAGGGGTCTGATCCTAAATGCTTTCGGACCCTGCAGATGGTTCCTCGGGCAACCTAACCCTGTCTGTTGAGGAAAATAACCTTGTCCATTAGGAAGCCAGCAATCAGGCTTTCATATTTTGCTTCTTGCCAAATGTGAATTCCTCATTGTTAATTTCCTCCTCAGCTGCGTGCAGCTAACAAAGGAGAACTGTTCCCAGGGCTGCAAACTCCAGTTGGGTCTGTAGCTTCTTAATCTACTTTTCCATTTAAGACCAAAATGAAAGACGATGCTTAAGCTGCCCTGCGTGGCCGAGCCCAGGGTGAGTAGAGTAAGGTGCTGGGGTGCGTGACCTTCACGTGGCGCTCACGCTCGCTGCCAGGCCCAGGTAGGCACCTCAACCGCCTGTCCCTAGTTTTAGCCCTGCTGCCTGGGCATCTGGCATCTGCAGAAATGAGGGACCTGGGACATTAATCCTATTAAAGGACTAGTTTAAAGAAATTAGAAGAGGGGCGCCTGGGTGGCTCAGTCGTTGAGCATCTGTCTGCCTTCGGCTCAGGTCATGATCCCAGAGTCCTGGGATCAAGCCCCGCGTCGGGCTCCCTGCTCCGCGGGAGGCCTGCTTCTCCCTCTCCCACTCCCCCTGCTTGTGTTTCCTCTCTCGTGTCTCTCTCTGTCAAATAGATAAATAAAATCTTAAAAAAAAAAAAAAGAAATTAGAGTCTGTTCTATTGCACTTTATTTTAGTTTACTTCCATTATTTTTTTTTTTATTTTAGAGAGAGAGAGGGAGGGAGGGAGATCACGAGTCGGGGGCAGAGGGAGAGGGACAAGCAGACTCTCTGCTGTGCAGGGAGCCAGATGCAGGGCTCGGTCCCAGGACCCCGAGATCATGACCTGAGCCAAAGGCAGATGCTTCACCGACTGAGCCACCCGGGCACCCCTATTTTAGTTGACTTCCAGATCGTTCTATCAAATACCAGACCCTGTAAGCTAGTTTCAGTACACTCACTTCTGCCTTCATCTGCCCAGCCCTGCTTTTGGTTTTGAGCTCGGCCCCACCTGGGGCTGCACATTCTGTGCGATGAAGTCAGTGCGAAAAGAATGCACTGCTATTTCAGCCCAGTATCCACTCGGCTGCCCCTACTGCCCTTCTCAGGTAAACACACCAGGCAGGCAAAAAGCCCAGCCTCTGTCTCCTGCGACCCAGAGAAACCAGAGTGTGAGAGAGGCAGCGTGGCGACAGCCCTCGTACCCCTCTTTAACCAATGATCAACTGTGGTTACTTAGAAATTCAAAGGAAGAAAACGAGAATGAATTCTCTTCCTTCTCCTAGGGTTTCTTGACGATGCATGTCCTGGTGGGAGCATCAGATCTGGAAGAAGTCTAAAGGTCATCTAGTCCAGCCCCTTCACCTGACAGATGAAGCAGCAGCAGCCTGGGGAGGGGAAGGGACTGGCCCAAGGCATACAAATAGCAGCATGGCTCAGAACTCGGGGATCCCAGGCTCCATCCATGCACTGGGTCTTGCTAAGCGAAACGCGTACTGCTGGTTTGGTTTCTTTTTATTGCAGGGTAGGCTGTGTTCTAGGGCCAATGTAAGAAGACAAATCAACTCAAGGGAAAAGCTCAGAAACCCAACACAAACAGTGCGGATGCAACGCGCAATACACTGCGTTTGCATGGAAGCTGTCCATAACCACGCTTGAGTAGGAATAAGAAAGCCGTGAGCTTCTCTCAGCTGCACTTCCCCCTCCACTCCTCAGAAACTGGAGCTGAGGTCAGGTCGTCACCTAACTCCTTGCAGGCACAGGAACCAAAGCGCAGCAGATGAGAAGAGGGGAGTGAGAGCAGCTACGGAGGGTCAGATCAGATTCTTACCAAGTGGGTTAAAAGCATCCTATACGCACTAATGATGTGTCTCTGCTAAAGCCTGAGTATGGGCTAAAGTCCACCACAGGCCAGCGATTCAATGACTTAATTTACAATGACACGTTTATTCCTGAGCTAATTGCTTGTTTATTTAAGTGATAACTACCATCCTCATTAGGGTGCCTCAAAGACTCTGTGTCGAGCCTGCCGAGTAATAAACAGAGGTACTACCTACAGTTTTGGTTCTCACAGTACTGTTGGAAGCCCTAGATCTTTTTTATGCACCATGAGGTGTATATTTATTATATTGCTTAGTTGTATACTGTTATCTTTTATTCCAAGATGAAATCTATGTATGAAGAGAGGTCTGGCGATTTCATTAGCTTTCTCTCTGGTCTTCCTGCTTCTTGGTCCTGCCTCTAAAGATCACCCTGGGGTGGTGGGCCTGGGTGGCTCAGTCGGTTAGGTGTCTGCCTTCGGCTCAGGTCATGATCTCAGGGTCCTGGGATGGAGTCCCATACCGGGCTCCCTGCCCAGTGGGGAGCCTGCTTCTCCGTCTCCCTTGCCTCTCCCCCCTGCTCATTCTCTCTCAAATAAATAAATAAAATCCTTAAAAAAAAAAAAATCACTCTCGGGTTAACTTTCCTGGTATGCTACTCCCTTGCCCATATACCTTCAGTGGCTCCCTATTACCTTAAACAAGACAAGTGTTTTACCCCTGAGGTATTTCCTCCCTCTGCTTCTCATATAACCCACTTGTACCGCGAATGTAGCTATCATTCCTGTTCATGTGTTTGCTCATGGAAAACCTTTCTACAGGTGCGACTGATGTGTGCAGAGGTGAATCCCCTCAGCTGAAATCCCACCTTCTCTATGAAGCCGCCTCTGAGAACCCTGGCCCACCGTTGACTCTTCTTTCTTAGAAGTCCTATTGCACGAATAATTTTCTGTATAACTCATTTGATACTTACATGTAGGACAAGGTTCAAAACCCAGCTCTTCTATTATTGTCTGTGTGCCCTGGGAAAGTCCTTCAATCTCCCTGAGCCTTACTTTCCTCCTGTATAAATGACATGAGAATAGCAAAGTGCTACTTGAACATTCAGTTAGACAAGGTATAGAAAGCAGGAGGATACAGCAAGGGATACAGCAGGTGCTCAATAAATGCTAACTTTTGTTAATCAAAAAAAAATTTTTTTTTTTGTTTGTGAAGTGGTTGAATTCCCAAGGTATTTTTTTATGTCAGAATTCCGGGATTTCAGAGCCAGGACGTGCGTTCAAGGCCCTGCCTTCAGTGTGCATATGGTGAAAGGGAGGTTGGTGCCCCACAGCTCGGAGGCAGAGCCAGGGGTTGGGTCCCCTGAGATATCATCTTTCCGTGCCCATTGGGAACTCAAAATGCCAGGAACACATCTTACCCATCACACTTGTGGTAGCTGCTGAATGGCCAGAGAAAAAGCCAGGCTTTTTCCTCCCCCAAATGCAACAGCCTCAGTCCCTGCACCAAAGGGACTGCCACCCCTAAATGGCCTTCTAGCTCCGGATCTGGATCAGTCCTCTGTGGACTGGGGGCAGGGGTGTATCTAGGAGTCGCTATTGTTAACTTTGCACTTACGTGTCATTTGCTAACTAGAGAGAAAGCTCATTGGGTTGGAGCCTGCTCTCTAGAGCTAATTGTTCAGGAATTTTGCCAGCCAGGTGTTAAACTGTTAGTAGCTTGAAATTGGCCACAAAGAGACTATTTAAACCACAGAAACCATCAAATGCTGCCCATCAGGGTTTGCCCACTCCCTGAGCCTGTTTACCTGCCATCCCTGGTCTTACCTTTCTTTGAATGCACCCCCACCCCCAACCAAAGGACTGGATACATTGTTTCCCATATGTAAGTGCACATGGCTATTGAAATACATATGAAGAAT
Source organism: Phoca vitulina (assembly GCF_004348235.1). Taxonomy (NCBI): domain Eukaryota; kingdom Metazoa; phylum Chordata; class Mammalia; order Carnivora; family Phocidae; genus Phoca; species Phoca vitulina. Next base: position 12,051,226 of record NW_022589744.1, read on the forward strand.
AATCATTTTTTAAGATTTTTTTTTTCTTTTAGGGGCGCCTGGGTGGCTCAGTCGTTAAGCGTCTGCCTTCGGCTCAGGTCATGATCCCAGGGTCCTGGGATCGAGCCCCGCATCGGGCTCCCTGCTCTGCGGGAAGCCTACTTCTCCCTCTCCCACTCCCCCTGCTTGTGTTCCCTCTCTCGCTGTGTCTCTCTCTGTCAAATAAATAA
>NW_022589744.1:12051534-12080970 GCF_004348235.1 Phoca vitulina
AAAAAAAAAAAAAAAAAAAAAAAAGATTTTTTTTTCTTTTTAAGGAATCTCTACACCTGATGTGGGGCTCAAACTCACAACCCCAAGATCAAGAGTCGCATGCTCTACTGACTGAGCCAGCCAGGTGCCCCAAAGAATAATAATTTTTCTTTCTTTCTTTTTTTTTTTAAGATTTTTATTTATTTATTTGAGAAAGCGAGTGAGCATGTGGGGGGGGAGGGGCGGGAGGGAGAGGGATTGAGTTTCAAGCTGACTACCCCCTGAGCACAGAGCCCATGCAGGGCTCGATCTCACAACCCTGAGATCATGACCTGAGCTGGAACCAAGAGTTGGTTGCTCAACCGACTGAGCCACCCAGGTGCCCCAAGAATAATAATTTTTGAGCAATCACTCCATCCAAGCACTTTTGAATGGATTATCTCATTGAATCTTTAAAACAAGCCGAAGAGATTAGCACTGTTATATTTCCTGGGTGGGGAAACCGAAGCTCCCTCAAGAAGGTGTCGGGAGCAGGAACTTGCCTGAGGTTCATCTGAGTCCAAAGCCCCCGGTCTTCCCCACAGACTGCCTGTCCTACCAGCTTCCATAGGCAACCTGTCCCAGTACCAGGCCTGCTGGTCCCCAAGTTCGCAGAGTGGTTCCTTCCGCAGCGGCAGCAGTAATAAAGGGCAATGCCCGGGGCCCTCCCTCCAGCCCCACCTCTGCCTTGCCTCCCTCCATATTTAATCTGTCTTCCTTCTCCTACCCACTTCCTTCTACATCATCCCCTTATCTGAACTAGGACCTTTTTTTTTTTTCCTTTGGGGCCATTTTTCAACAAGCCCTTTGACACTCCATGTCCTCTTGTCTATAGAAATCCTTTTTGGCCTTAAACTTCTCTCCAAGAGCTCTGGCAGATATTCTCTGTGGACGCTGTGCTTCATAACTGCCTTCAGGCCTGGAGAGACGCCCTATCTCCTGGAGCAGTCCCTTCTGCTGACTGGGCTCCGTACCCAGTCTGGTCAGTGGGGAAGCTCTGGTCTGGAGGCTGCCGAAGGGCAGGACGAGGGATTTTCTCTGACTGCTCTCCGGGCTCAGGGGCAGGCCAGGCCTGGGCACTGCTGGTGATGAGGCACATTCTGGTGGTTTCCCAATTCTGTTGTGTACAACGCAGTGCTCTCGTTCTCGGTAAATACTTCCTTCCTCTTTATGCAGAACGCTGCCCTGGGTTCATTTACAGCACCCGTGCTTGGTCCAAAAAATGATCAGTGTGGCTTGGGCTTTTGGGGTCAGGAAATAGCACACGTCCAAATTTCACCCCAAGGTGCCCTGTGTTCCTAGAGGAGAAGGGCACCTATCACTGCCAAACTTGCAAAAAAAAAAAAAAAGATCAGGGACTTTATTTTAACCAAACACGTCTCTTCCAGGACTTGCCCTGACTTCCTGTGTTCCTGAAAATTCCTGAAACCTCAAGCAGCAACTCATCAGAAACTCCAGACCTCTTCAACATTGCCCTCCGCTCTGCTCGAGTCGTAGGCCATGTAAATTCCCTCTGGGCCTCTGGGATTTAGAGATAAGCAGGTGAAAATAGGCTCATCCTCGCTGCCCAGCAGCCTGGCGCCTGTGGAAAAGCCACATGGCAGTTAGATGGTAATAATGCTCATCAATACCCTGGTCTCCTCTATCTCTTGCTTCCCCCTGGATTAGGAGAGGCCACGTGATTCTTCTGGACAAGGAACCGTGAACAGAGGTGTGTTACTTTTTGGCTAAAACATGTAACTGCCAAGGCTCGACTCTCCAGCGCTCACATTGCCTGCTGGAATGTTCCACACAGCGCAAAGGACAGCTAGGAAACCTTTTAGGCTTTGTGATCCATACTGCAACTACTCAGCTCTGCTATAGTACAAAAGCAGTCATAGATAATACAGAAACAAATAAGGGTAACTGGGTTCCAATAAAACTTTATTTATAAAAACAGGCAGCCACCCAAGGGCTTTATCAAGTGGGAGCTTCATGATCGTGGAAACTCCCACAGTCGGGGTCATCAGGTCACTGCCCAGAGGGCAGTTCTTCTTGAGAGTCACCCAACTGCAGCAAACTTTGTATTGGTGAGAAGTAAGATTTTAGGATTGTACTTACTTGAACATAGCTTAGCCTGACCTGATTAATTTGAGGAGTCTCTGCACCACCTTGCAAAAGCATGAGCCATTTTTCTGAAACAAAGGGAAGGATACTAACCACCCCCTCCTGCCCCACAGCCCACAGAGGGTCCACTCTAAGCCTTGCCTATCCAAGCTTAGCATCGCCCCCACCCTATGTCTCCCAAAAGATGCTTGAAAACTCCTTGCTATGAACTCGCTTTCAAAGTAACTCTGTGCCTTGGTTCGTACTGTTCTCCCTTCTGAAAATTCCTTTCATTCTCCTTTCTATCTACCTGAATCCTTCCCAGCTTCACTTCTTCCTCCCTCAAGGAGCCCTCCTATCTTCTTACCATCTATGATTGCTAGTTTGGATCAGAGTTGCTGTCTGGGGTCATGGAAGAGAGAACAAGAGAGCCAGCCCTGTTTGCAAGAGACCCATGTTGGTAAAGGGTGGGGGCGCGGGGTCCACAGAGCTCACCCAGCAGAGTTAATGAAGAGAGGGATGGAGGGCAGAAGGGGTGAACCACGTATGCAAAAGAATCAATCTGTCACACCCACAGCGCATTGTTTGGAGATACATACATACAGGAGTAAAGGACAAAGAAAAGCAAGGGAATGATTAATGCAAATTTGAAGATTAAGGTCTGGGTAGGAAAGGAAGGTATGCTTTTGGGGAGGCTCACGTGAGAGTTTTCAAAGGTACTAGTCTTGGACATCTTAGGTTCTGTGTTGGTACGTGGGTGATTGTTCATTATTCCTCAAACCGCGCAGAGGTTATATACGAACTCTTGGTGTGTGATATATTTCTCAAAAAAAAAAAAAAAGGGTGGGTCAGGTAAGAAGGCTGCCTCAAAACTTGAAGTCAGCAGCTGCCATAGCAACGGATCTCCCACGTTTTTGAATGCAAGGGTGAGGCTACAGAGGCCCGGCTCCACGCCAGTCAATTCCTAGACCATTGAGAGGAAGTGGCTGGGAGCCTGAGTCCAAGCGGACAATCGAAGGCCCCTGAGAAGGAGAACCTTCCTTAGAAAGTTGTCTCTCTACCCTGCCTTTCTCTCCCCTTTGGCAAAGACCCCACCTCCGGTGTCCCTTCGAAAGGTTGTCAGAGACTCACCTACCATGAGACACACCTGGCCACGGGAGGTGGGGCCACCTTATCACCCAGCTGCTGGCGCAGGACAGAGTGCGGGCCCCAAGTGCCGCTTTTAGGAAATGCCATTTACTACGTTGGGAGTGGTATGGCCTTTGTCCCTTGGGGGACACGTGACATTTGGTGAAAATGTAATCTGGTGTAAACCAGCATGAACTCATCACTTGCAGAATGGCTTTGACCTTCCTGCTACTTCCAACAACCCAGACACACTTTTCTATCTTTCTAGTAACACCAAGGGAGGAGATAAGGTGGATGCCAGGGGCTAGGCAGGGATAGAAAGTAGATTATGATATTTAAGAGTGCCAGCTTTGGGGGCAAACACACATGCTGAGTTCAGAGCTCAGTTCCACCCGGAGCTAGCTGAGTGACCTTGAGCAAGTCACTTAACCTCTCCGACCCTGCTTTTTTTTTCTTTTCTTTTTTTTTTTAAGATTTTATTTATTTATTTGACAGAGAGAGAGACAGCGAGAGGGGGAACACAAGCAGGGGGAGTGTGAGAGGGAGAAGCAGGCTTCCCGCTGAGCAGGGAGCCCGATGCGGGGCTCGATCCCAGGACCCTGGGACCATGACCTGAGCCGAAGGCAGCCGCTTAACTGACTGAGCCACCCAGGCGCCCCTCTGACCCTGCTTTTCTCACTTGCTAATTGGGGATAGGCACAGTTCCCACCTTACTGGGCTGTTAAATAAGGTAATTCAAACAAAGGATTTAGCACAGAGCTGGGTTCATAGTACATTCTCAATAGACATAAATCTCAATTATCACAGAGGAGAACTGGGATTTGCCTGGAGTAGAGGGAGTACTCCTGCACTAGCCCCCATCCTCTTTAAGGAGAAAGACTAGGGAAAAAAAACTAATGCTTCGAAGCAGCAAGGTCTACCTACCCTACTATCTATAGTAGAAATAGCTTCAATTTTCACTGAAAAGTAGTAGCACAACATAGGTTGCGGGAAGCAAACAAAAGCTAGGAGCAGCACTGGAAGTCCAAGACAGGGGAAGGGAGCCATCCCACCGGTCAGCACCTGAGCCCCCGCTTCCCGGGCCGGACCGTCCAGCCTCAGCCAGCTGCCCAGGGGGGCCTCAGTGCTGCTGGCCTTCGTGCTGCCTTCTCATGCTGGCGCGGGCATCCTTCGCACCCTCCCTCGCCTTCCCCCAACTTCTTTCTGCTTCTCCTGGCCACCTGTCCCTTTGTTCTGGCAACTTGAAGCAGCAATAGGGAAACAAGAAATACGAAGATACAAAGACAGCTGGTGTCCCCTTTTCCCCATCGGGGGCTCACTCATGTCCAAGTATCCCCAGTGGAAATCCCAGTGCCCTTGACAGCCCTTGTGTGGAAAAGGCAACCTCTCCAGCACGAAGGAAGGGGGCGAGCCATAAGGGGTAACCATGAGGTTCTGGAACCAGACCCCACACCGTGCCTCACTCCACCTCTTACTACTGTGACCTTGGGGAGGCTCCTCCCCTCCTGTGTGCCTTACCTGCCCGGCTGTGCAATGGGACTCTGGATTCTTGTGAAGATTGAAATGAGTTCACTGACATTAAACTCTTAGAAAGGTGCCTGGCTCACAGGAAGTGCTTGGTAGGTGGTGGTGGTTTGTTGTGGTCTGGCCACTGCTGCCTGTCTCAGCACCCACTCCCCGACTTACATTCACAACATCCTTGGGAGCCGCCCCAGGAAATACCGGCTGTGACCGTCTCTCTTCCAGGTCTCGGCTCCCTCTATAGCTCAGACCATTGATGGAACGAGGATTTTCTTCCTTCTGAGGCTACCACTGTTTGACTTGTTATTAATGGGCAGGTTTTTATTGCTCTGTTTTACCTGCCGCACATTGTCCTCTCAGATTAAAATAATGATACCTTCGGTTAATAATACCTCGCACTTGGAGAGTTGCTTTCATCCCAGCAGCTCAAAGCCCTCTACAAACATGACCTCATTCATTCTCCCTGCGCTCCCAGGACAGGGACACTCCTGTGTTAACCAGCCTGAGAAGGGGAAGCCATACCCGAATTCATCTCCAACCAGATTCTCAGAAGCCAAAGTATTGACTGAGCATTCCCACCTCTCACAGCAAGATCAGAGACAGAGCTCTGTTGCTCTCCCTCTCTCTGGGGGTGTGGAGGGAGTGGGGTGGCAATTTTGGTGTTTTCAGGACGCTGGTTTTCCTGGAGAACTTCTTAATCAAGACCCAAGGGATCCTGCAGGCTGAAATGCCTCTGCCCAGGTAAATCCTACCACTCATGGCCGTGGCATGCTTGCCACCTGTATGTACTTGTGAAAACTGGAACCCCACAATGACAGTACTTCCTTGTTCTGGGGCTGAGCTCCCTGCAATACAAGCTGCTGGCTGCTCACTTTTGTTTTCACCTTGCAATTACTGGAAGGGAAGGGCTGCAAGCTGTACTTGACTCTCCAGCCACACTCTGGGGCTCAGCCCATGTGTGCCTTATTATGGCAAAAGAAGCAGTCAAAAAGCTGACTCCTTCCCCTTCAAAATAAAGCAAACAAGCAAGCACACAAACAAAAAGACTAACTAAATGGGACAAGCTCATTATAATGCCCGAGGCTGTTTTTCATCAGTACATAAACATCGGGTGTAATTTTTTCTCTTATTTATATTTTATTTTTTATATGGTCAAGTTTTCTTAGAGACTTACATTCACTTTAGGCAAAGTCAAAATAGAACCATGGCTTGCTTTCTTCTAACGTCCTATTCTGCAGATCCTTAACTAATTTCAATATACCGTGGGATTGCTATTTCAGATCCAAAACTTGCTAAGTTTTTCAGAAACAGAAATTCTAACAGTGAATCCCTAGCAATATTTACCTTTGTAACCTCTCTGCCCCTTCCTCCATCTGCTTCAACTCCTAGTTCTTTCCCCACGCCTACAATTCCCAGACACAGCCCTGAAGGTCAAATCCCTTTTTTTTGTTGTTGTTTTTAAGATTTTATTTTTAAGTAATCTCTACACCCAAGGTGGGGCTCGAACTCACAATCCCAACATCAAGAGCCACATGCTCTTCCTACTGAGCCAGACAGGCACTCCTGAAGGTCACATCCTTATCCAGAAGATGGAAGCTCAGCACACATAAACAAATCTTGTTTTTAAATGGCTAGGGTTGGGGGCCCCTGGGTGGCTCAGATGGCTAGGCGTTCGCCCTCGGCTCAGGTCATGATCCCAGGATCCTGAGATCGAGTACCGCATTGGGCCGCCTGCTCGGCGGGAAGCCCGCCCCTCCCTCCCCCACCCCCCCCCGCCCCCACCCCCCCCGCCCGTGCTCCCGCCCTCACCATCTCCCCCACCGTCAAATAAATAAATAAAATCTTTAAAAAAATAAATAATGGCTAGGGTTGAGAGCCAATGCACGTATAGAAATACTGTTTTTTTTTTTTAAGATTTTATTTATTTATTTGAAGAGAGAGCAAGGGGGGAGGGGCAGAGGGAGAAGCAGACTCCCCGCTGAGCAGGGAGCTGGACAAGGGGCTCCATTCCAGCACCCTGGGATCACCAGAGCTGAAGGCGGATCCTTAACCAACTGAGCCACCCAGGCGCCCCTAGAAACACTATTTTTAGAAAGATGGTAGAAATTAAAACTGCAGCTAGGTCAAGCGATTTAAGAAAAAGAAAAGTTCCCGGCTTGGGATATTAATGACTGAAAAAGTCACTAATTTTTCCCCTTTGCAACTATGCTTAGTGTATGTTAACATTGGTTTACATCTTCAGAGAGCAAAGTTTTTGGTCTAAAAACCAGGAAGAGACTGTTCGGCCTTTGGGAAGGATAGTGACTGAAAGGAGGCAGAAAGCGGGTACCTTATATTTCAATAAAAGGCTAAAAAAAAAAAAAGTAGAGCTGCTTGAAAGTCTTAAAAAAATAAACAATTTTGGGACTTGAGCAACTGCAAAGCCTCTGTCTGTTTTCTATTTTGATCATTCTGTGTCTCGAGATGACCACATCTTTCAGAGGAAATGAGTCAAAGCCACTCTGTCTTGCTTTTCCAGCTGAGCATGTTCAGTTTCAATGAAGTAATGAATGAACTTGGCCGCACCACCCCCAAGCCTACAACAGCAAACACAGGGCCCTCGGCCAATCAGCAGACACTCAAGGTTTTCAAGTTGAGTTCAAACGGGCCCACGGGAGGCCAATCAGCGCGCGCGGCTCCGCCCCAAACTCCCGGCCGTGGCCAACCAGGAGCCCGGACGGGCCAAAACACAGCGGCCGACCAATGCCGGGCAGCCCCACGGCGCCGACCTCCGCCAATGGGCGCGACCGGGCGAAAAGAGAAACAGTGCGGGCCGCAGGCCGCAGGATTCGAATCGAACGTCCGCACCAGAGTCGGGCGCAGGCCGAGCGGCGCGGGCCAATCAGCGGCGGCGACTCGCGGCCCCCGAACGTTGGACACCGGCCCCGCCCCGCGCCGTTGTTTGTGGTGTCGGCGGCCGCGGGAGCCGGACCGGGACACTCGCCGGGCGGGCGGCGTGCGGCGGGCGGCGAGGGTCCGGAGGCCGCGGGCGGGCGGCGGCGAGCGCGAGCCGAGGGCGGCCGGCCTCCCGCGGCCGCCGAGCCGGGATCGCGCGGCGGCCGGAGCCATGTCGGTGAACATGGACGAGCTGCGGCACCAGGTCATGATCAACCAGTTCGTGCTGGCCGCGGGCTGCGCGGCCGACCAGGCGAAGCAGCTGCTGCAGGCGGCCCACTGGCAGTTCGAGGTGCGCGCGGGCTGAGGCCCGGGGGGGGGGGGGGGCGCGGGGGCGGCCGGCGGCGCGCCGCCGGGGACGGGGAGCTCTATTTATGTCGCCCGGCCAGGCGATCGGCGGCCGCGCGGTCTCGCGTGGGGCGCGGGCCCGGGGCCGGGGGCGGCGCGGAGGGCCCTGCCGGCGGCACCCCCCCACACACACCGGCGCGCGGCCCGGGGACGCCCCCTGGCGCGCCGCGGGCCGGGCCGGGCTGTCCGAGGGGACACCGCGGAGCAGCCGTGCTCGCGGGGCCGGGCCGGCCGGGCGGTGGTTGGGGGGGGGGCTTCCCGTCCCGGCCCCGGCCCCGTTAACCGCCGCCCTGCCGCTGTGTTTGTCCGCAGACCGCCCTGAGCACGTTTTTCCAAGAAACCAACATTCCCAACAGCCACCACCACCACCAGATGGTAAGTGGGTCCGGGCGCCGGCGGGGAGCTGGGGCGTCCTCCCCGGCCCGCAGCCCACCGGAGGCCGAGGGCGCGGGCCGGGGGGCCGCTGTCAGCCGCCGGCGGTGACAGCCATGTTGCCGGGAAGCGCCGCGCCGCGATGTAAACAAAGAGCCAAAATGTCTTCCAGGAAAGAGCGGCTCCCGGGGCCGGCCGGCTCGCCCAACTTCGGGGCCCGGCCTCCCGGGCTGCCGTACCCTCCACCTCAGGCCTGGGCCGGCCGCGCTCCCCGGGGCGAGCGGGCAGGAGGGCGGGGTGGCCGGGCAGTAGCGGGTGGCGGGGCGTGGGGAGGGGGCTCGGATAATAACTACTCAGTCTGGGGGAACTGGGAGCCCGAGTGAAGGGCCTGAGGGCGCCGGAGCTGGGGTGTCTGTGTTTACCGGGAGCCCCGTCTTGCTGTCGGAGTGGTAGCCCCGCATCCGAACAAGCCAGCTCTGCAGGGAACAGGAAAGGGATAAATCCACCCTGGCTCAGGGAGCGAGGCTCTACCCAGAGAGGTATGTTCTCTCTTTCCTGTTGTTGGAAAAGGGACCTGCCCTGAGTGTGGAGGACGGAGGGATTTTGACAAGATAAGGACAAGAATTTGCATTTAATTTCAGTATGTAAAGACACAGAAAGTACAGGAAACAGAGCGGTTCAGGTCTGGATTTGCTTTCTTCTCTTTCCCAAGCTGGCCCCCTCGGCCTGAGCCTTTGCCCTCCTGGCCAGTGGGGTGTTCTGCTTTCCGGGGGCACAGGACATGGCTTTCACTTTAGAAGCTTGAATGCCTTCCCCTCCCCTCCCCACCCCATCCCCCTAGTTACCTATTAGCTCTGCTGGGGGAGGAGGGACTGGGCTCCACCATAGGGATTGTAAAACATTATTCCCCAGGAGATCTGTTGTGGCTTTCAGAGTGCATTTTTGGCATTTTTAACACTTGGTGTCCTTACCCGTGGCTCCCTTCTCAGAGCTGCTGCCTTTCCTGGAGGAGCTGAGATGGTTCCTCTGCTGTGTCTTGTCCTTGGTGCCCTGTTTTCATCTAGTTGCAAAGGACAAGTAGAAGGGTCTTTCTTGACCTTTTAACCGGCTTTCCGCTTGGAATGGCTCATGCTGTGTATAAATCAAAAGACAAAAAACATACTGGAATACAGTGGGAGAATTGGGGGAGCTGCAGGGCCGTGGCAGCTAAGGCCAGGTTCCTTGTAAACCAAGAGGGGTCATCTCCAGGAGACCCTCCCCTGCACTTGACCATGGGAAAGCTCTGGCTCCCACCTCGCAGCAGAGCCTGGGAGCACCCTGCCTCCTCTCTCTCAAAAGAGCCTTGAGGTTTGCTCCACCAGCTTGTGGCCATTCGAAAAAACCCAGGGGCTTCCGGCACAGCCATTCTGCGATGCTGTGAATAGGGAGGCTGACCCGGGAGAGCGGGGACTACTGGCCCCTTTAGACCTCGTTGTTCTTTCTCTGCAAATCCCAAGGGGTTATAATCTTTTTTTTTTTTTTTTTTTAATTTATTTAAGTAATCTCTATACCCCACATGGGGTTTGGAACTCAACGACCCCAAGATCAAGAGTCGCATGCTCTTCCAACTGAGCCAGCCAGGCGCCCAGGGATTATAATCTCTTAAAGCTTCCCTCAAGGCCGGTTTTGTAACAGATATTATAATCGGTGTATCCATCAATACAGCGCGTATTGAGTACTTCATCAGCACAGTGGAGAATGCCATTCCTGCCCTCAAGGAGTCTGTAGTTTTTTGGGAGAGACAAAGGAAAAAGTTAAATAAAAGCAAGACAACAGTGATGGCATAATAGCAATACCAGAAGTGACCCCAGGGCACGAGTAACTGATAAATGATTGTCCCCATGCGTTACTGTATATTCACACAGTTGGAGGCATCCTCCCAGACAGGGGGGGCTCCGGGTTGAATTGAGGGGCACTGAGAAGAGGAGTGAGGCACTAGATTGGAAGCAGGGTGCAGTGGGCTCCGTCCATAGTTGTTAGAAGCAAAGAGCTGGAGGGGCTTTGCAAGCATCTGGTCCAAACCCCTGCTTTTACCGAAGTAGGGCGAACCTCGGAGAGGTTAAGGAACTTGCCTGAGCTCACACAGCCAGGTGGGCACAGGAGGCCCCCGGTCCAGGCGAGCCAGGCCGTTCTCTGCGGCAGGGTGGTTCTTGAGACCAGCTTCACTGGCTTGGTCAACTGGGGAAGTCACGATGCTGTGATGCAATTGGCCTCTCCCCCCAACCCCCCATTCATTGTTTCCTGCTGCCGAGAAGTCAGCCCTGGGGTGGGGGGCGGGGAATAGTGGAGGGAGGAGGGAAGTGGTCTGGGTGGGGCCAGGCCTGCTGGGTCTCCCGTGGCCGCCCCTGAGGAAGACAATGGTTGGAGCTCCCTGGCTGCTGATAGGGTGCTGGCCCAGTTAACAGGACAGATGCGCCTCCCTCCCCATTTCTGGCTGGGATTTAACTGCAGAGCTGTGAAAAGCTCCCTCTGCGAGGTGAAGAGCCCTAGAATCTTGCTCCCCCAGCCCCGTGCCTGGGGGAGGGGCTGGTGTTGCTAAAATTAGGAGAAATTCAAAGAAGGACTCCCTGGCTTCCTGGGAAAGGGAGAAGCTGCTGTGAGGTCAGAACGGGCTTTGTGTAGGCCTTGCTCTCTGCTGCCTCTTCCCCAGGGTCCTGGGAGAGACTTCTGAGTGGCACCCCCTGGCCCCACCATGCTGCTGGGGGTGGGGGGGCGCCAGTCACAGTACAGCACCCTACCCCAGTCCTTGCCCTTCCCGGCTGGGGTCCCTGATCAGAAAGGGTGGGGGATACTGGAGAGTTCGGGGAGTTTCCCTCCCAGGGTAGTGGCAGAAAACAGCAGATGTTGGGGTGTTTGTAAGTACCCCCAGGAGGAGGGCTGAGGGGACTGAACAGGCTGAGACTCTGCCGGCATCCCGCCAACGCATCACGGAGGAGATGCTGGGGACACAGAAAACCCAAATCCCTGGTTTTTGTCCTCGGGGAGCCCAGGCGTGAAGCACAGACGAGTCAGGGTTGGCTAGAGATTGAAGGGCTGGGGCCTCGGAGGCCCCCTCACCGCCCTGGGAATCCGAGCCCAGGAATCCCATCTTCCGCAGCCTGTGGCCTGCAGCGGGTGTGTTTTGGTCCGTCGACTTGAGCTCCGGGCCTCAGTTTCCTCATCTGTGCCCGGGCACTGTGACAACTGGGATCATGAGACAGAGCCTCCAAGGTCTGCCCGCTGGTGCTGAGAGTGTGGAGTGAGCCCAGACGCTGGGAAGGTGCGGCTTCTCTTCTCCTCCCTGAGCAGCGGAGGGAGACCCTGCCTCTGGCTGCCTTCCTTTGACCAACAACCTCGGAACATCTGAGGGCGGATTATTGAGGGCGCCAGCTGGTTTCTTACCCAGGCTGAGGCGCTAAGCGCTGGTGTCCTGGGCTGCTCCCTTGTCCTCACTTGAATCGGGCAGCCTGGCTTCTGGTTGGAATTAACCCTTTGCTGCGGACACTGCTCGGGGGCATCCCTGCCCGGCATTCAGGAAACACTCTTTGGTTTTGATAAAAATTGTCGGGGTTTGTCTTTATTGTTTGTATTGGCTCAGGGCGAGAAGGGTGCTTCTGTTCTGTGGAAGCCGCCCGTGGACTGGAAAATGGGAATGGAGGAGGGGCCGGCCTGGGTGAGCCCCACCGTAGGCTCTGGTGGGGGTCCACTGGGCATGGCTCAGAGTTGGGTGGCGTGTGCCCATAACCTTCCCGACACCTGTGTTCTCTCCCAGCAGATGTGCACCCCAAGCAACACACCTGCCACGCCGCCCAACTTCCCTGACGCACTGGCCATGTTCTCCAAGCTTCGTGCCTCCGAGGGCTTGCAGGGCAGCAATAGTCCCATGACGGCCGTGGCCTGCTCCCCCCCTGCAAGCTTCAGCCCCTTCTGGGCCTCGTCCCCACCCAGCCACCAGGCCGCCTGGATCCCGCCCTCCTCCCCCACGGCCCACAGCTTCCACCACCTCCACCACCCACAGCCCACGTGGCCCCCCGGAGCGCAGCAGGGTGGCGCCCAGCAGAAAGCCATGGCTGCCATGGATGGCCAGAGATGAGACTGGATGCTGCCGGGCGCTGGGCTGGAGCTGGGGCGGGGGGGGGGCAGTCCAGGGTCGTGGGGACACAGGAGGGCCGGGGTGGGGGGAGCCGGGGCGGGTGGGGGTTTCCTGAAGATCGCACTGGAAGATTTTATAAAATAATTTTTGTGGGTTGGGGAGGGATAGTAAACTTCCTGAGCCACTTGGGTCCTTCAGGAGTTTCTCTTCAGACAAGTTTTTTTCTCTTTTTAATATATAACTATAATATATATGAAAATATAAATATAACTAATGTATGTGAGAATGGGGCTGGCTGACCGAGGTGTTGGGGTCGGCAGGGAAGGGCCAGAGCGTCCCCTTGGGCCAGCACCCCTTCCCTCCACCCCTCGTCCCAGGGCAGGTGCTTGGAAGCCAGGTGGGGTGATCCTGCAGTCATGAGGGGTCTGCTAGCTGCCTCTCGGAGGTCACGCCTTCGGGAATCGAGGACCACCGTGGATCCACTCAAGGAGTTCCACAGCAGGGGCTCCCTGAAGCGCCCGTCGGCCGAAGGTGTGGAGGCCCCTTGCCATCCGAGCTCTCCCTAACCGGACTTCCGTGGCTGGCTCCTCAGGGGCCCTGCAGCTCCGGGTCTCTTCTGGTGTCACCCGTCGCCAGCCAGATGTGCGGGGCTTGCGCAGAACTAAAGAGCTGGCTTGGGCCAGAGACTCAGGCTCTGCCTAGCAGGGGTCCTGATCCTCCTCGGCCACCCTGTCTCTCCCACTGTGTGTCCCACCCGACAGAGTGGAGAGCTTGCCTTGGATTTACTTCCCAGATCAATCATCTCACCAGGGTGAAATTTTAATTTAAAAACTTAAAAGAGACTTTTCTAACTTCCCTAGTTTGCGGTGCCTTTATTTGCCTTGGTAGGAAACCAGGCTCTCCTTGGGAAGGGGGGGGTGGGGCTCCTGGTGTGCTGTGATTGGGGGGTGGGGCTTCGGTGCCATGTGGCTGGTCTGGATATTCGGAGAAGGGGTGTCCAGACCAGGGGGTTGATGGGACCGGCTGGGTCCAGTTGAGTATGGGAGGGAGAGTGGGGCCTGGGCCTGACTGGTTTCCGTGACCCTCTCCCCTTGGCCCTTGCAGTGTGGCCTGCCACAGGCTGGCGCTTGGCCCTAAAGCCTTGTCTGCGGTGGGGGGAGCTACTCCTCCACTTTGTGGCCCCCGGCGGGCCCCCCCCCCCCCCCCCCCCCGCCGCTCAGGCCCCCCCAGGCATCTTCCCGCTGGGCCCACCCCTTCTGTTCCTGTCTTCAGCCTCTTGGGGGAGCCTGGCCCTGAGTGCATGTTGAGCAGCCATCCCCCAGAGGTCAACCAGGGCTGTCCGGGATCCACAGAGACAGGGTGGGTCCCCAAAGGGACTGGCTTCCTTTCCCTTCCCACCTTCCCCACAGCCTCCAGCCATTAGAACAGAAGCAGTGTTGGGGATTCCTGGCCCAGTGGGGCCTTCGCTCAAATGATCCGGCAGTGCTGGTGGTGAGGTGGGGCTGGAGGAGTGGGTGGCTGGCCCCAGGGTTGGGATTTCTCCAGCTTCATGCTGGGGAAGAGGGATGCTACCTTGCACCCCCCTGCCCCCCAAGACCCCTTCAACGTGTGTGTGTTGGGGGGGCTTGTTTTCTCCCTCGGGGGGCCAGAGCCCTGTAATCGACCATGCTGTAGATTGGGGCTGCAGGGGCTGGAGGTTCATACCCAAAGTGGGAGTGACACCTGAGAAGGGCCCTGCGTAGTAGGCCAGGCCACCTCCTCCAGCCTGCCCGCCCAGCGGCCCCTGCAGAGCCGAGCAGAACCTGCCCACAGCTGCCCTCAGCCCCTCTGCATGGGATGGTTTACTTTGAGGCTGGGTTAGTCGTTTCAGTTTTGTTTCCTGGTTGGAAACCCCTGGGCCTCCTCCCGGCCTCACCCCTCAGCCAGCCCACCTGTGCTTTCCGGGGCTGCAAGGGGAAGTCCCTGCAGGGCATGTGGGCGGCCACGCTGGGACCACAGCCTGGGGAGGGTGGGCGGCCTGGCCCAGGTGCAAGGATGGGGGTTGGCCTGTGCTGCTTGGGGAATGTCCTCCCCTCCCCGTCCTTGCCTGCGCGGAGGAGGCCTGGGTGTGGAGGGCTGGGATGGCCTGCTTCTGCCCCTCCCTGCCAAGCTGGTGAGTTTGGATTCTAGGCCAGGGACACTGAGCTGGCAACCTTCTGACATCTCTCAGGCAAGGTGAGAAATAGGAGCCCGAGCCGGAGCAGAGGGGCTGGAGCTGGCCCCGCCCCCTGCTCCGGGAGGAAAGGGTGCCTGGTGTGAGGCCTGCCGACCCGGGCCCCCAGGTTCAAGCTGCTCCCCTCCTCTTGTCTAGCCAGAGCATTAGATCATTGCATGAAGATGGATGGGGTCTCAGCCCATGGGGAAAGTAGGGGAAAGCCCCCCCCACCCCATAGGGAGCACCTGCCCTACGCCATGACACCCCCAGCCAACCCCACCCTCCTTTGCCCACACGGGACTGGGGAGAAACCTTTTTCTGGGCAGTTTCCTGCCACACTTTCCTTTCGTGTGTCATTTGTCACCCCATCCACTCACACCTTAAAGCAGGCCTCTTGTGTGAGACATCCCCTTCCCATGTCGGGGTGATGGGGACTGGGGGTGGGGGCCCCCCATGAGGACAGACCTGAAGACAGAAAAGCTGCTTCTGTGACTTCAGAGGCCTCAGGGGGAGGGCAGTTCCCCCTTGTCCCCAGGGCTCCAGTGGGACCTGGGGGCTCGTCCCTTACAGCTGCTGCACCTGCTGAGCTCAGTCCCCCCCCCCTCGCTCCTCTGTCCCCTCAAACCTGCCAAGACCCTTAGCACAAAGGACTCAGGGTAGCATTGAACCCTCGTGCCTGTTTGGGGCTAGTGGAGCCCAGCGGGCTGGGGCAGGACAAAGGCTAGGCCTGGAGGCTGCTGGGCAAATGGCAGTCACCTGGCAAACCCCCTCCTGACCCCCTTCTGCTCTTTCTGGGGAGGGGTGAGCGGAGCAGGGAACCAGCCTAGGCCAGGCAGCCCCTCGGCCTCTGCAGCAGCTGCTCAAGGGTAAGCTGCAGAGGCCGGCAAACCGAAAACTTCCAGGTGCCCGGGGGCCCTGCTCCCCCGGGACGTGGTGCCAGGAGCCGGGCGCTGCCACCCTCACCTTGGCTGCACGGCACGGCTGGTGCACGGACACCACGAACCCCAACCCCTCCCGAACGCCCCAGTCGGCCAGGCCACCCTGTGGGCCAGCCTCCCCAGACCGGAAGGCAGCAGCCTCGGGGTCCCGCTGAGGTCAGGAGAGAGCTGACAGGGGTGAGAGTGGGTCCTACTGCGGCCCGCCAGCCCCCGGGTCTGGGGTCCGGCCTCTGCAGCTTCTCCTGAAGCCCCCGCACCCTTGGAGGGTAGCTTCATCTGTTGGGGGGGGGGTCATGGTCTCATTCTCAGGCTGTAAGTCCGACCTGTCCAATAACTGAAGGCCGGCCACCTGGACCCGGGCTGGGTCCCTCCCCTTCCACTCCATCTTCCCGAGACAAGCCCATAGAAGCCTCGCTGCCCCCAAGCTTCTTCCCAAACATTTATTAATAACTTTGGTCAATGAGCAGTGGTGGACCGCGGTCCCCGGGTGGGCTCTTCGAGCCCCTCCCCGGGAGGCAAGTCCATCTGCATCTCCATCTCGCTGGGGCTGGGCGGGTGGGCCGCGTTGGGCTGGGCCAGGTGCCCCTCGGAGGACAAGGGTCTGTCTTTCCGCGGACGGGGAGGAGCTGTGAGACATGGGGGCTGAGGTGGCTCTGTCCCACTCCCCACACCCACCGCAGCCTGCCAGGCCCTCCCCAGCTTGCACGAAGGGCAGGCCGATTGGGGGGCGGGCAGAATGCTGGAGAGGGGGCCGCGCAGGGCTGTGGTGGGCAGTGCAAGCCTGCACGGGAGC
The DNA here is from genome assembly GCF_004348235.1 of Phoca vitulina. Taxonomy (NCBI): domain Eukaryota; kingdom Metazoa; phylum Chordata; class Mammalia; order Carnivora; family Phocidae; genus Phoca; species Phoca vitulina. The sequence goes on from NW_022589744.1 coordinate 12,067,977, forward strand.
TCCTGAGCAGAGCTCCTTGCTCATCTCTGGGAGTTAAAAATAATCAAGCCCTCCGTCGGTGGCCAAGAGCCTGCCTCTTAAGTGATGTTTCCTCTAGTAATGCAGGGGCTGTTGAGGCACTGTTCACACCAACAGGTGCAGGAATTGTTCCTAAGCCTGCCCTCTCTCCCTCCCCTGCTCCCCTAACATTTTAGGTGCCCTCGGAGTAGACAGTGGAGTGCCAAGAAGGAGGAAGCTAAGTGCCCCCAAGAACGCAGTCACAGCCCCGCACTCTGTCCGCCACCGAGTCGTCTGTCCCGGCCCGTCCGCCACTGAGTCACCTGCCATGCGTTGTGACCAGCATAGGTTCCGGAGGCAGACAGCTTAGGTCTGAATCCCACTCCCGCTGCTTCCTAGCTGTCTGACCTTGGGCAAGTACCTTAACCTCTCTGTGCCTCCATTTTCTCAGCTGTAAGTGATGCTCACAGTGGTCCCTACCTCTTAATGTTGGTGTGAGGATTAAAACCTGTTCGGACGTGTAAAGCCCCTCACAGTGCCTGGCTGGTGAGAACCCTCACTAAAGGCGAGGTGCCACGACCAGGGCTATCATTTCTGTTTTCGCTTCCTCCAGGCACTCACTGAGCGCTGGAACTGGAATGGGTGGTAAAGGGCATCTAGGGCTGGGCCTTTAACAGGGGTGGAGGAAGGGGGGGCGGCCCTTGAACCTCCTGCAGGCATCTGCAAAGTGTTGGGAGAACGTAACTTTGTATAGGAAGAAGGTCAGCCCCTTTCGTTAGATCCCCTTTCTTGGGCGCCCCGACTCTGAGTAGCACCAATCCAGCACCCCTTTATGGGCAGATGAGGAAACAGGTCTGGAGACGGGGGGAGACTTGCTCAGAGTCACCTGAAGGTGGTCCGGCCTGGTGGCTCCAGGCCTGTGTCCTTCTCTGGCCCCCAAGTGTGGCTGGACCCTGGGGGACCCTTAGCGCCCAGACTTTCAGGCAGGATTTAGCCCCTCAGGGGAGAATGGGGACTCAGGGGGCCTTCCAAGGCCTGGGGGTGAGGAGAAGCTCCTCCCAGACAAGGTCAGACTGAGAGGTGCCCACCAGCTGCCGCCCAGAGCTGAGCACCAGCTTCAGCAGAGTGAGCCCCTGTGAGCCGGGGCAGGACTCGGGTCTGGAGGCAGAGCCTTGGGCTGCAACCCTGCCCCTGTTCCCTCTTCTGGGACATGGGGACAGTACAGCCCTGGCACATAACAGAACTCAGTAAAGACAGACTTTCTCTCTTCTCCCTCCCATCCCATCTCTCGGCTCCTACGCACTTCCTCTCTCCAGGGAAATGAGGGCAGAGACCATCAGGGGCAGGAAAGGGGGCCGGCGGGGCAAGCAGGAGAGGCCCTGGGGCAGTGGGGAGGCCACCTGGAAGGCTGCTTCAGCCGAAGGGAAGCTACCTGGACTGTTGCCCGCCAGCATCTGAGCACTCTGAGGCCGCGAGGGCAGCTGGCCGTTGTCGCTCAGGGACTGCTGCCTATGCACGTGGGGCCGCGACTGCTTGGCCTTGTGCTTGGCCATCCCAGAGACGGAGGCTGGCGGGGGACAGCGAAGGGGGGGGGTCAGTTCTGAGACGCCGAGTGAGAGCTCTGTGGGGACCCGTGGGGATGGGGAAGAGGGCTGCAGGGCCACCGGTCACAGCCAGCCTCAGCCGGGGTCCTTCCCAGTCTGAACTGATGGATATGCCCCTTCTAAGCACTCCATTTGTTCCCATGTCCGTGCGTCCATCCACCCCCCCACCCACTCAGTTATGCTCTGGGGACCTACACCCAGGAGCCCTGTGCCTGCTGCTGGGTGGGCTCTGACCTGGGCTCACAGTTCAGGAGGGCAGGCGGCTAGACAGGTGCACACAGCGCTCTAAGAGCAGGTGGGGAGTGATAAACAGTGCGGTCTGGCTCGCTGGAGGTGGGCATCAGGGGGGTGGGAAATTCTCCAAGTGGTGGGGGGCTGAGGAGGGTCATTTTGAGTTTTGAAGGAGGGGCAGAACTCGGCCCCGGTGGTGCTGGGAACAGAGGCTGAGGCAGGCAAGCCAGTGAGGCAGCACGAGGAGGAAGGCTGACAAGAAAGATGCGGCCATGACGTCCCGGCTCATTGGCTGAGAGTGGACGGCTGTCCCCGACCTGCAAACACTGACCTGGGGCTTTCAGGACGTTTGCAATCAGGGAGGTAGCGGAGGAAGAAGGCACCCAGGATCCAGGGGCCCCACGGCCTTCCAGGAACTGGACAGACCCCCGGGGACTCGAGCAAGGAGCCTCTGGGCCCCCGGGACACTCACTGTCTTTGGTCAGGATGCCTGGCAGCCTTGTATCCATCCGTCCCTTGTAAATATGTCCATCCAGGCCCAAGATATCCACCTCATCATGCTGTGGGGGTGGAGGGGGACATCCATTACCATGTGGCACCTAGAGCGTGCCCCCCGGTCCTTCCTCCACAAGGGCTGGGGGGCACCGAGTGACGTCCTCTCCTGACTCCCAGAACCAAACGGTGCTCAGAACCCTCCCCCAGGGCTCTGGCAGTGCCAGGGTGAAGAGAGGGCCCATGGTGGGGATGGTAGTGCTAGATGGGCAGGTGGCCAGGATGGCATTCTTCCCAACAAAGCCTAAGAACCAGAGGCTTTCAGAAACAGCCTCCGGGCAGAGGGCTGGCCATCCGCCCTTCTGGTGACTTAGGTGGTTTTCCCAGAATGACTTGAGAACGTGGGGTCACGTCAGGGCCCTCCCTCTTCACTCCCAGGCAGCACCCCCTACCTTCATGGCGATCTGGACCTCCTCGGGGGGGCACAGGCCCGGGGACAGGTGCTGCAGGCGGGTGCGGCGGTAGGGGTAGGTGAGGGTGTGGCTGCCCCCACAGCGCCGGGGTACGCTCGAGTACGTGTAGTCGGCGGTGTCCGGCACCCTGTGATGGGGACGGCAGAGTCACCGGGAGGAGGTGTCACCTGCGACCCACCTATGGTGGGGGCCAGCCGGCCAGAGGTGGGACCGCTGTGTCGGGGGTCTCCGGGAGCCAGGGCAGGAGCAAGGGAATGGGTGAGCCGAGCAACCCCACTGCTGGGCCACCCTGAAGACCTCTAATACCCTCTTTCTACCCCCTGCCCCGCCACCCCCCCCTTGCCAGGGCTTTCCCCAGCGGTGGATGAGACATTCTCAGGGCTGTGGGCGCGCAGAAGCTGAGCCCCGCGGCCAGCGGCCCAGTCTGTGCGGTCCTACCGTTTGTAGCAGGGGGAGCTCAAGCACTGTGCCTGCAGCAGCTCCCGGATCATCTGGCTGCTGGCCTTGACCGAGCCTCCAAAGTGGATCTGCACCTTCTCGATGTCCATCAGCATCTTGGAGTGCATGGTGCGCAGGCGCCCCACGCTCCGCTCTATGTGCGCCAACTCGCCCCGAGGGAAGGCAGTACTGCCCAGCTTTAGGCTGTGGGGCGCAGGCAGACGGAGGGGTAAGGGGGCCACACCAGCTTGAGCCCACACTCAGACCCTGGCCCACTCCACCGCTTTATCTGCGCCTTTTTAAGCAGGACCCTGTGTGGGCAGGAGCCCTTCCCATAGCACTCCGAGGGACCACGGATGGGGCAGGGCAGAAGCTGAAATGGGGAGAAGCCCTGCACACTTAGCCTTGCCTCCCTGGAACCCCGAGGGCTCCAAAGTGCAGTTTGAAACCATCCTTACTGCCGAACCCCCATCCTTGGGAGATGGAAATGCAGCGGGGAGGGGGGCAGGAGCCCGAGGGAGTGTGCAATACTTCCCCACCTTCTCCCCCCACATTCACTGAGCCCACCCTCTGGCTGGGTGATGACCCCCTCCCTTCCTCCCATGCCGGGGCTGCTGAGACAGCTGAAGCATCCGGGGGGAGTGTAAGGAGGTAAAGAGGAGCTCCCCCAGACAGCCAGCACCCTTGGCAATGTCCCACCGGGACCCCCAATAGGGACTCAAAGGCAGGGGATTACTAAGTAGGTCTCCATTCTTCCTCTTACGGGGAAGAACTGGGGGGCTAGCCCAGAAATCACTCCGTGCCCCCCACTGTCCAGCCAGGAGGAGGAGCCCCCCACACTCGCCCTCCAGCCTCTGCCCCCGTCTGGCCTGTGAAGCCCTGCCCGGGAGCCCACTGCCCCGTACTTGCGGCTCTGACGCCGGACCTGCTCCAGCTCAGAGATAGTGTAGGGGCGGAGGGAACGGTGCCCGGGCAGGGCTGGGCCCACAGGAGTCACAGGGATAAATCTGGGCAGGGACAGAAAGAAGAGGAGGGTTGGGGAGTGAGAAATCCCATTCCCAAATCCAGGACTCCACAGTCTACGTGCCTGAGGAGGCTTCGGGTCCAGGGTGAGGCGGAGGGAAGGACGGAGGGCTAGCAAGCGGTCAGGCACACAGGAATGGACCCAGGGGAGAGGAGACGAGGAAGGACAAGAGCTGGAGGCAGGTAGGGAATGGAGGAGCTACAGCCCTGCTGGGCCCGCCCCCATGACCGCCACCAGCTGGGGTTGGCCAGGTGTGGGCACTCACTGTCCAGTCACAGCTGTCTCCAAGGGACGGTCACAGGAGAGGCAGTGGAAATGTGCCAAGAGCTGCCTGTGAGGAGTGGGATACACACAGATGGTGAGTGCCCTGCCCAGAGGGTCGGGAATGGGAGAGACGGAGGACACAGAAGGCCATGGCCCCTCTGCAGGCCAGGCGGGCCGGAAGCTCGGCTCACCACCCTGGTGGCAGATCTGGTCCCAGTTCCCTGGGAACACACTAGCTCCTAGGCATGCCAGCTTTGGGGCGCCCATCCAGCACCCACCTGTCCTAACCCAAAGCCAGCAGGGCTTCAAAGGGCCCCTGATGGATGCCCTGTGTAAACCTCGGGGGCCCTCTGGCGGCCAATAATGGAAACCCTGGGATTCCAGCCTGCCGTGGACCAGCCCCCCACGAGCAGGCTCAGCTCTGGGGACTGTGGGCCTGTCCCCGGCACGGTGGCCCCGCAGAGCACAGCCGTGCCAGAGAGCCTTAGCCTCTCTCCCTGCCCTTTCTCCGCCCTAAGGAACTGGCCTAAGCTGGAAGAGCTTTTCAAGCTCTCAAATTCTGTCACGGCAGCTGTGGGATGGTCCAGTGGGATCAGCCATTCCCCCAGAGCTGTTCATCTGGGGACCCCCCCAGCCCCCGCTGTCGTCCGTGCCCCACCTCCGCATGGCCGCCGCCTCGTCTGCCTGGTAGAGTGGAGAGCGCTCTTTGAGCTGCTGCCGCAAGGACTTCCAGCGATCTTCCAGCAACTGCTTCACGGGGTCCAGCTCCAGGCGGTCCAGCTGAGGGGGGTGGGGTGAGTGGGGCAGTGACCAGTGAGCGCTGGGAAAGCCAGGCGGGGGTGGGGGGGCCATCTGCAGCATCCAGCCAGGAGCTGCCCTCTGCCCTCACCTTGCTGTCCATCTCCACCAGGAGCTTGTCCAGCATCTTCTGCCAGTCCTGCTCCTGCCCGCTCATCTTAGCCACCAGCTCCTGCATCATGTGGTTCAGCTGCTCCGTGGTGGCGTCAAACTGGACACGGCTCACTTTGGCCGCTAGGGCGCTTTTATCGGCTTTCTGCCCGGAAAGAGAGGAGGGGGCCCCCCACATGGGAGAGAGCCATGGAGGGGCCCCATTGCCCTGAAGCATCAAGCCTGGACGCTGAGCTCCCCCTCTGGGCTCCTCTTCACTCCTGGCCTTTCAAAGAATGACCGCTGAGAACTTGTGGGACGCAAGGTGGCTCTCCCGGGCCTGGCCCTTACCACGTCAATCTCCATCTCCAGGTGTTCCCTGTTGGCCTTTTCCCTCTCGAGCTTCTCTAGACCCTGGTACAGTACCTGGGAGGCGAGGGAGCAGAGAATGAGGAGCCAGGACGGGAACGGCCTCGCCCCTGCCCCGGCAGCCCTGCGGGCCCCTCACGTCAATGTCCTTCTGCTTCTGCCGATGGTCTTCGATGAGGTTGCTGGTGGTGATATTGAGCTTCTCACAGTCGCCCTGTACCTGCAGGATGGCGCTCTGGACATGGCCCAGCAGCTCTTCATCCTGTGGCAGGTGGCACAAAGGCAGGCTCCCTGGGGCCACTGGGCAGTATTGCTGCCCTGATTGATCAGCCCTTAAAACATCACCCAGAGGCGCCTGGGTGGCTCAGTCGGTGAAGCGTCTGCCTTCAGCTCAGGTCATGATCTCGGGGTCCTGGGATCGAGTCCCGCTTTGGGCTCCCTGCTCAGCAGGGAGCTCCCTGCTTCTCCCTCTCCCTCTCCCTCTGCTGCTCCCCTGCTCATGTACTCTCACTCTCTCTCGCTCAAATAAATTAAAAAAAAAAAATCACCCAGCAGGTAGGCCAACTTTGGACCCCATTCTGGCTCTCCACAATTGCCCCCCGATAGTGGGGAGGCTCTCTGCTCTTTCTGTGTGTCCACCCAACGGGATGTGAGCCTCAGTCCCCCACCGCCCCATGGTCTAGCCTTGGGGGAACTGGTCTGCCGCTGGGGGTGACCAGTAGAGGCTCCAGAGTGGTGAGCTGCCCTGTGGCTCCCGAGAGCTGGGATGTGGGCTACAGTCTCCCCACCTGCCCTGGGCTGGATCTGAACTCCAGGAGCCAAGAGGCAGGACTCAGGGACTTGTGACTCTCCCTGTCCCCACCGGAAAGCCTGCCCTTTGGTGGGGAATCAAGAAGGGGCCTGGAAGACTGGTGTGAAGGGGAGTCAATGAACCCTAAAGCTCTGCCAGTGTCCCCCGAGGCACATGAGTGCACGGCTCCACCCCTCAGCCAGCTGTGCCGTCCCATCCCCACGGAGCCAGGTCTCTTGTCCCCAGAGCCAGCTCGGCTGCTGTCCTCGCTGTGACCTAGTGAAAGGCCCAGGGACTCCTGTGGGGTCAGTAAAGGGCTCCACTATGGAAAACTGGCCCTTAGGCCAGTTAAAGCTCTATCAGCCGCTCCCCACTCTGTGGGCCGCTGGGCTGTGGCTCCCCACTGTGGGGCATGGGTGGCCACGCTGGGAGGGGGGCCAGTGGGAGTCACCTGGCTCTGGAGCTTGGCTTTCTTGGAAGGCCGGGAGGCTGCCAGATTGTTGACCATGTCCTGGAGCTGCTCGTAGCGCTGCACCAGCGTGCTGACCTGATGGCTCAGGTCCAGGCTGCAGGCGGGGCAGGTGGCCTCAGGGTCAATCTGGCCAGGTTTCAGGGTTGACAGGGTCTTGTGAGGAGCCATGCTCATGGACAGCAGCGTGGAAGACGAGGTCAGCATGCTCTCGATGACCGTCCTGAGCTTGTCAAGCTGGGTGCGGGCAAGAAGGCAGGTGCAGGGCAGTGAGCGAGGCATGGCCACGTTCTGTCCACGCTGTCAGCGCCCGCGTGATTCGGGCAGTTGCTGCACCCCCAGTGCCTCACAGAATGTGGGGCACGCAGGAGGCGCCCAGTGCCCGTCTGTTAAATAGTGAACAGAGTTCTCAGCGAGTGTAGCCTTGATGCTGAATAAAACCCCTACAGGAGGGAGGCTTCTGGACCTTTCTCCAGCCAGCTCACTGATTCAGTGTGAGGACACATCTCCTCTAGCTAAACCCTCGAGTGGTGATGGCCGTTAGTCCACAAACACTTAGGGGAGCCTGACGACACCCAGACGCAGCTTGGGGCCCTGGGGACGGGAGGGGTGGGCTCACACAGGCTCTGTCCCCACCCCGCATGTCAGTAACAAGAAATCAGCGGGATGGGTGCTACTTCCGTTGCGGGGGCCTCTCTCGGTCTGGGCAAGAGCAGATGCCTTGCACTGGCTCTCTTGTCCTCTTCTGTGTCCCACAGTCCCCGTGCGTCACCACACGACTGGTCCCGCCCGGGTTGGCACCCGGTTCTGGGGCAGCTGGTCCCACAGCCGTGGGACCTCTGGCCGGGCTCAGAGAGGGGCTGGACCAACCGAACCCCCTCTCTTGGAAGTGTGTGACAGCGCGGGGCCTAGGAAGCCCCTGTGGGCCATGTGTGAGAGAAGGGAGAGCGGGCTGGGAGCACAGTGGGAGGGAGATGTGGAGGTATTGGAGAGAAATGGATAAGGACAGGGACACAGAGGCACAGGGACACACAGAAACAGACACGGAAAGAGAGAAGGAGCGGCCCCGGCCAGACGGCCCCCTTGGCCCAGGAGTTCCTGCCTTTTCCAGCCCCTGCACACCAAGGCACTTCCAACCAAGCGCCCTACTGCCTGAGTTCGTGAGACCCTTGCTCTGCACCCGGAAGAGCCTACACTCTTCTGAAGAGTCCGTAAGAGCATGTCAGAGGGCCCGTGGGATAAAAAGGACGGATTAATTCTCTCTAGAAGAGAGGAAGGTGCCTCCCTAAACTATGGACATTTTAGTGGAGTTGTGAAGGACCAGTAGGAGCCCGCTGGGTAAGTGGGGGAGACAAGGATGTTCCGGGACAAGCAGCAGCATGGGAAAGCAGCAGTGTGTTCGGACGTAGGAAGCTAAGACGGTGGGAGATCTGGGAGAGTGGGGAACAGTGCCTCGAGAGGCTGTGGCGGGAGCCTGGGCCTGCCCAGCGAGGCGTGGCTTCTCTCCGAGTGTGGCCCCCGGAAACCCTGGAGGTTGCTAAGCTTAGACGGGAGCTGTGGACACATAATCTTCTGCTCCTCAAGCCCCACACTGGACAATTGGCTTGGGGTCAAGAAATGGTACGTGCCAGGGACGCCTGGGTGGCTCAGTTGGTTGAGCGTCTGCCTTTGGCTTAGGTTGTGATCTCAGGGTCCTGGGATCAAGTCCCGCGTCGGGCTCCCTGCTCGGCAGGGAGTCTTCTTCTCCCTCTCCCTCTACTCCCCCTCCCCCCAGCTTGTGCTTTCTCTCTCTCTCTCAAATAAATAAAAAAAAGAAAGAAAGAAAGAAAGAAATGGTACATGCCAGTGTCCTGGCAAACGTGGGAGTGGCCCAGAATGGGGCCTCTATCACTGAGGGGGCTCCTGACATGAGTCCCCTTGGCCGAGTGGCTTTTCCTATCCTATCCTCTGCAAGCACTCAGAGGGCTGTTCCTGGTCCAGAAGCTCTTCAATGGGAACATTCTGGGATGACCGACGACGAAGCATCACTCAAGATTTAAAGGCAGACACTATCGGGGTGCCTGGGTGGCTCAGTCAGTTAAGTGTCCAATTCTTGATTTCACCTCAGGTCATGATCTCAGGGTCGTGGGACTGAGCCCCACGTCAGGTTTCACACTTGGCACAGAGTCTGCTTGTCCCTCTCCCTCTGCTCCTTCCCCCACTTGGGCTCTCTCTCTCTCTAATAAATAAATCTTAAAGGCAGACACTAACAAGAGAGTGGAAGGACAACCCACAGGATGGGCAAAAATATTTGCAAATTGTATGTCAGCTAAGAGTCTAGTAGTCCCACCATCCACAGCTCACTCTGAGAAGAGCTCTGGTCTCACCTGGTCCTGCAGGTAGAGGGAGGCTTCGGAGACTGAATGTTCCATGCTGACCTTGCCCCGCTCTTGGCTCTCCCTCAGCTCGGCCAGTTCCTTCTCAATGTCAGCCACGGTAACTCTGAGAGATGTGCAGAAAGAGACAGCCTGGCCCCGCCACCCACCCCAGGGCCCAGGCCCACCAGTCCCATCAGGGACAGAAAGAAGACGCACACCACGGCTCTTGGGCCCTCCCTGCAGCAGGCTCTGTCTAGGGAGTCCCGGGTGCTGCTTGTCTGGGAAGTGGGGACCCCCATGCTGGCCTGAGAGGTTTCTAGGGGGTGCGACCTGGCACCACAAAGAGAGGGCTCTGAGGGGCCTCTGGCAAGTGTTCTCCTCCAGCCTCCAACTGGGGACAGAGACTGGTAGCTGTTTTCCTCCCAAGCCCTGGTGAACTCTTTTGAGAACCTCGGAAACTTCCACCAGCAACTTGAACTACAAACGGACACCCTGAAAGGCAGACACAACCTGGGTCAAAGACAGGGGTCAGTTCAGACTGTGAGTGAACCGAAGGCTGCCATCACCTCCTCGGCTGGGGAGATGAGATGCCTGGACACAAGCTGCCCTCAGCAGGGGCATTTTACCTGAGGATTCCCAGCTGCAAGCTCAGCTGGCCATTCTTCATTTCTTTTCCTATTTCTTGCTCCCCGGTGCCCTCCAGGATTCTCTGTATCCTGTCCATCTACAAACCCAATGAAGAGGAAGGTCAGGTAGGCTTGAGTTCTTTGCCTTCTGCATATGTGTCCGCAGCTCGAGCAAGCCCCTCTCCCGAGTCCTCGTCCTAATCTAAGCCTCTAACAAAAACCATCTGTCAGTGTGTCCCTTCTGGACATCCATCCATCCATCCACCTGTCCGTCCATCCGTCCATCACGTGGACAGCTGGCTTTAAGAGAACAACTGAAGACCTAGTAACCCCTTCCATGGCCACCGGCCCCAGACAGTCCCACAAACTTGGCTCCAAGGCTGCCTCAGTACCAGTGGGAGCTGTTGGAAATGGCCCCCCATGTAACGAAAGGAGCACTGGCCTCCTTGTTGGCTCAGCCAGATCTTAAGAGCTTTGAGCATCAGGTTTGAGATCAGGAAATGAACATGATGATAGCTGAGGTGCATTTCCTACCTGACGGGTTTGTAAAGATCCAATGAGATAATGATGTCCTGCAAGGATCCTGTGATCCATCAAAATACAAATGGGAAGTGATCAGATTACTGGCACTCCAAGGCAAAGTGGGCGGACCCTCCCTTACTTACTTTTGCTTTTTCCTGCCAAATTTCTTTGGTCAAGGACTTCAAGGTCTTCAGCTGTTCCTGCAGGTCAGCAGGTATACTCTTTTTGACTGTGAAAAGTGGAGGCCTTAATAGTCAGAAGGCTTAGATCTCCAGCAGGCTCCCAATCCCCATTCCCAGCCCCCACACGGAAGCTATCCCAGTGAGCAGCAGGACACCTCACTTCTGCTTTTCCTGGTGACTGGGGAAGCGGGGAGGATGGGAAGAAAGGAAAGGGGGGTATCCTTACCCTCTAAAAAATCCACCCAGTGCTTACTATCCTAAAGGGCTTTGGGACCACTGACCCACACTTTCCACCCATCTCTCAAATCTTAATTATTCTCCGGGCCCACAGCTGTGCATGGACCAAGGTGAAGTTGAATTCCTCGGCATCCTCCCTCCCCGCCCACCGTCCTCAGCTGCTGTCCACAGGGTCTGCCAGGGCACCGGAACCGCCTCACTCCTCTCCTGAGGCTGCTTCGCTCCGACTGGTTTAATTCTATCTTTTGGACCCCAAAGGCTATCGTAGAGCCCAGAAAGGCTAAGAAGGAACATGCTATTTGCAGTGACTCAGAAAGAAGCCCAGCCGCCAGATGAGGCCAGGGGATGCTGAATACACAGACAGTGGTCCACCCTCCGCACCAGTGGAACCCACCCATGAGCCCGAGCAGGTGCTGGATCTTCTCCAAGTCGGTCTGGCCCTCCTGCTCCTCATCCAGCTCTTTCATGTTCTCCTTGAGCTCTACATAGAGGCCAATGAGCTCTCCCATCAGACGAAATGTTTCCACTGCCATGGGGAAGCTCGGAGCCAATTTATCCAGTGAATCCTGTCTTTCGCTCTGGAAATCACTCTTTTCTGATGAGACTCGGTAGAGATAGTTAAGAGAGTCCGTGCTCCTGGCAAAGGTGGCTGCTTGGCTTGGAGTAGTCCAGACAGAAATTCCAGGTTGGTCCGAGGCATATATTTGTTTTGGATCCAAACCTGTCTGGACGTACGGATCTACCCCCAGAACGCCTGGGCCGTGAGGGCCGGGATACAATAGGTCACGAGATTCTGGGATAGAGTATGCACGGTCATGCTGGTCTGTACCTGCTTGTACCTGGCCCTGCTGATCCGGGCCAGGTGATACCAAGTGCTGTCCATCTCGCTGTACAGATCCCACACGGGTGCTTAATGGTGTTAGGCCATGCTGGTCTGTGCCACGATGTAACAAACCTTGCTGGTAAGTTTCTGATAAACCCTCTTGGCCAATACCTGGTGATGCCAAACCTTGATTGGCTAGGAGTGGTGACACCTGATCATGTTGATATCTGCCAGGAGGTATTACACCATGCTGATATGGATGTGAGAAAAATCTTGGAAATTCAGGGTGGAATGTTGAAAGGCCACGAAGCTCTGTGCCTGGTGGTATCAAGCCTCGTCGTTCTGTACCAGGTTGCCTCAAGCCATGCTGATCTATTCCAGGTTGAACCAAACCACGCTGATCAGTACTAGGCTGCAGGAAACCTTCTGGATATGTACCAGGCTGGACCAAACCTCGAGGATAGGCACCAGGTGGAACCGAACCACGTGGATAGGCACTAGATTGCACCAAACCTTGTGGATGGGCACCAGGTTGGACCAAACCACGTGGATAGGCACCAGGCTGTACTAACCCAGGCGGATATGCACCAGGCTGTACCAAACCAGGAGGATATGCACCAGGTTGAAAAAAGCCATGTGGATCTGTGCCAGCTTGTATCAAACCACGCTGATCTACTTGCCCCAAACCACGCTGATCTGCACCAGGTTGGACAAAAGCAGGCTGACCTATGCCAGGCTGAAACAAACCAGGCTGACCTGCACCAGGTTGTACCAACCCACGCTGGTCCATTCTAGGTTGGGCCAAACCACGCTGACCTGCACCAGGTTGGACCAAACCAGGCTGGGCTACAACACGTTGACCCAAGCCACGATGATCCATTCCAGGCTGCACCAAACCAGGCTGACCTGTAGAAGATAGTACCAAACCAGGCTGAGCTGCACCAGTTTGGACTGAGCCACGCTGATCCATTCCAGGCTGCACCAAACCAGGCTGACCTGCACCAGGTTGGACCAAACCAGGTTGAGCTGCACCACGTTGGCCCAAACCACGTTGATCCATTCCAGGCTGTACCAAACCAGGCTGACCTGTACCAGATGGTACCAAACCAGGCTGACCTACACCAGGTGGCACCAAACCACGCTGATCCATTCCAGGCTGTGCCAAGCCAGGCTGGCCTGAACCATGTTGCACCAAACCACGCTGATCC